>NC_135225.1:2606949-2611949 GCF_052324685.1 Brachyhypopomus gauderio | reverse complement strand
GTGACCTGACCAAACGGAGGGGGTTGGGAGACGTGCTTGTGCTCACCCTGAAACAAGACAGGTTTCCTAAGTGAACCTTTCTTATTTCGTTCTCATAGATCCATTAGGAATGGAGAGACAGGAGGGAGTGAAAGGCTTATTTTGTGTGGTTGGTCCTGATGGTTGTGAGATTCACTACCTTTAAACCTTTATTTCATGCACCTGTGTATGTGTGGACATATGTTTGTGTGTGCACATATATTCTTTGGTGTGTGTATGTGAGGACGCGGAGGCCTGCTGTGTGATAGATTGCTTTTAAATGGCATTTCTGAGTTCTCTGTGTTTTTCCATTTTGAGTGGGTCGCAATCATCTTTTAGCAGCCTACTGTGTTCATGTCCACAGGATTGCGTGTGTGTGCATGTGTGTGTGTGTGTGTTTTATAGAGATATACTAGACTTTGTTTTCATATATGTAGAATAAAAAGCCAGGGTGGACAGAAGGATGTCGGTGTTGCTCTCGGTCTCCCTGTTGCTCACACACATGTATCAGCGGTTATCTCCGGACGCTCTCAGCTGCAGGCTTCACTGTCCTTGGCCTCTTTGAGTGGCCTCATATCTGTGAACTGCTTATATTCTACAGAGAGCAGATGATTCTCGGTGTCACGACTGTGAATGATGTACGGTATCTCCAGATATCAACTGAGTGTGTGTGTGTGTGTGTGTGTGTGTGTGTGTGTGTGTGTGTGTGTGTGTGTGTGTGTGTGTGTTTGTGAGAGGAAAATTTTGTGGAGTAACATACTTTACCGGATCAACTGGCCTCCATATTTAGTTTTCTCTGTGTGTGTGTGTGTGTGTGTGTGTGTGTGAGTGTGTGAGTGGATGTCATGAGAGACAGTATGCATTCATAAAGACTGAAAGACTTCAAACCAGTGTTTTTCCAGGACCGAAAGTGTGTGTATATCTACATTATTAAAGTAGACTTCTGGGCACAAGCTGACCCTTTGGTCAGGACGCGTCAGAAAGGGACTCGGAGAAAGTGAGTAAACTATGAATTTCAAACTAGACGAATATGATGCAATTCTCTTAGCGTTTGAAACACTTCAGTCAAACTCAAGGATGAAATTCCCTTGTAACAGTAAATCAAGTGTGTAGTGAAGAATATTACAGCAGAATGTGATTAGCATTTCATACATTTGTAATGACATTCTGAGCACTCACTTGCTGCCGTGAGACGTGTTTGATGCACGCTGCCGTCACTTCTAACCTGCGCTACAGTTTTCTCACTTGTTTTGCTGTTGGAACTCCTGAACTTACACACTTACAGCGACGAGCCCAAGCAGCAAAGTCCCGCCTTGTACTTCTAAAATGGTGGAAGCTTCAGGCTTGTTATTTAATGCACATTCACAAAACATCCACAGAGCTCTTCCTGTCCCCTGCTGGGACGGTGGACAGCTGGACTGCCTCAAACGCGTCCCTCACAACCAGCAGAACCATTAAGTGGAGTCTATGAGGTCGAACTCTGCGATGTCAAAGGTCAAATCCATCTCCTAAAGCAGACAGTCTGTCGACAAGGAGAGCTTCCCAGGCAGCCAGTGACGTTCTCGGGCCCACGCGCTGCTCTCCGGGCAGCCCTGTGCTATTTGTTTGATGGAGCGTAACGTTTCTACAAGCACAGAGCTGCATGCCGAGTCCGAAGCTCGGTACCGCACTGCTGAGATGTTTCACGTCTTACTCCAGTCCTTCTGCCTCCTGCGGCTGCATTGTCATGGAGCCATGATGAATGGGTTTTAGACTGAGGAAACATCACAGGTGTCGACCCTAATGAAAACAGAGAGGGTGGAGGGAGGCAGGGAGGGGGAGATCGCATCTGTTTGTGAATATAATCTTAATTTTCAAGATTATGAGAAAGGGGAGAAAGAAAATATATTGTCTGAGAGCAACACAGTATGGAAGGCAAGAGTAATAGAGAGTATGATTAGCTATAGATTTGTAATCAGACTCTAAACAAACATTATGCAAAAGCGATCAGTTGTAATCAGAATATTGACGCACACAAAAGGACTCTTCACAGTGATCCTTCCAGCTTATCTGTCTTCATCTGTGCGTGAATCGTTTTAGGAACCATGAATGTTCCTGAAACATCCCCCTTTAGACACTAATGTGCTTCATGAAAAGTTCATGAAAATAAAGTCTGTCCTCGAGGGGAGAATTATGCTAGCTGTACGTGAACCATGTCTGCGTATCCACAACCGGGGTTGCATGACTTTAGAATGACATAGTTGAAGGTAAAAACAGCATAGAAAATGCTGCCTTTTTAATTGTTTGAACTGTGATCGTTTTTATGTCAACATCTGGTTTACCCAGAATGCATTATGGTGGGGGTTTAGGGCATGGTCACTGCCTTTTGGGCTGCTTGCACCCGCAGCCATTTGCACCCGCAGCCATTTGCACCCGCAGCCATTGACTCACCGCAACACAACAGTGATGTTGAACTGAATCCGGACCCCATTGAACTCATGATGCTGAGGTTCTTACAACAAGCGTCACCTGGGTAGGTCTGGCTGCTACATGTGACTCAACTCCTCAACGTGACAGATGGAGGCCTCACGATGGCCTGCAATTCTGATGAATGCAGCTTAATATGCAGAAGGTGTTTTTAAAAAGGACTTCTGCAACATGGATGACCAGGAACTTTCTTCTGCTTGCGTTCTGTTCAAGTTTAACAGCACTGAACTGGGAAGGCGGTTTCTGCACATTTGTCTGAGAGCAAATGGGGTTTAATAGCAGCGCCTGTCAAAGTAACACAACCGAAGGTGTGATTATGGAGATGTGGGGCATTCTAAAATTGTTAATCAAACACTTCATAAGGAAAAGGTTTTGTTTCGATAAAGTGCTATACACTATAAAAAACCACAGACAATGGCACCATGGAAAAGTCTGGACTGTTAAAGCTACAGGTCATATGGGAGTCCATTTTCATATATGTATTAATAATAATGGGTTATGTGTTCTGATGAAAGTACAGTTTAAATTGTGATTTGATTTGACAATAGCAGTACTCGTGTGTGTGTGTGTGTGTGTGTGTGTGTGTGTGTGTGTGTGTGTGTGTGTGTGTGTGTGTGTGTGTGTGTGTGTGTGTGTGTGTGTGTGTGGTGTTGATGGTTCAGCTGCTCAGATAAGATGTTTTTTCTTTGTTGTTGTAACCATCTCTCTGCCTTTAACACATGCACAGGCACACACACACACACACACACACACACACACACACACACACACACACACACACACACACACACACACACACACACACACACACAAACACACACACATACAGTTTCCTGCTTAATAGGATTAGATCTGGGGAACAAGCTGCTTTTCATTAACTACAATTAAGCCATGTGTCCACAGATACACTAATTCTCTCTCTCTCTCTCTCTCTCTCTCTTTCACTCTCTCTCTCTCTCTCTCTCTCTCTCTCTCTCTCTCTCTCTCTCTCTCTCTCTCTCTCTCTGCTCCATAAAAAACAGCCCACATTGTGTTAATCCTCTGAAGCAAATATTGCATGTTTAATGCATAATCAGCTACAAGGAAGCTACCCTGAGCACTCTTGGCATGAACACATGGATGGATGGGCAGGTCAGTCCCCAAACGCAGTCTCTGAAACCCAACAGCCCTCCTGATGATACACCATGGACACCACTTACCAGCCTCCAGAGTGACGGGTGCTGCAGCCTGCTAATGTAAAACTGGCGTGAGTGACCAGAGCAGAGAGAGACGGCGGTCCTACTCATAATTCCTATTCTCATATTTACAAAACATACCGTAGAAGGGAGATGAATGTGTGTTGAAGCATCCTGAAGGTTTATTTAGTTTAACGTAGGGCATCACTGTTTCCCTGCATCAATAGTCCACTTAAAAAGACTACAGTTAGATAGCAAGGTATAACAAAACTATAACTGCACTACGTCTTTGAAGTACCTTTTATACACAATGAACTCTCACTGATTTTACATTCAGAAACAGAAGCATGTGTCCAGGGAGCACTGACTTTACAAATATGCATGTGGACATGTAGCTCAACTCATCATTGTCCTCACAGCACTGTGTTGGTACACATTGCACTACTGAGAAATATTCCTTTTCTTTGAGTGTTCACATTTTTATTAAATGCCTATTCGTAATATACTGTAGGTGAAAATACAAAGTGCACATTGTAGACCAGTTTAACACTCAGTATGTTAATTTAGTACTAGTGACTGTTAATGGTGACACTTACACATTCTCCTATTAATTAAAGTTCCTTAGTGGCTGCTGAGCCCATCGGTAAAAATAGAACATGAGCAGCAAAAAGCCTCAAGAGCAACTTAAGCCAGCACCATTACAGGAACTTTACAACTTAAACCAGCACCATTACAGGAACTTTACAACTTAAACCAGCCCCATTACAGGAACTTTACAACTTAAACCAGTACCATTACAGGAACTTTACTATTTAAACCAGCACCATTACATGAACTTTACAACTTAAACCAGCACCATTACAGGAACTTTACAACTTAAACCACCACCCTTACAGGAACTTTACAATCTAAACCAGCACCATTACAGGAACTTTACAACTTAAACCACCACCCTTACAGGAACTTTACAATTTAAACCAGCACCATTTCAGGAACTTTACAATCTAAATCGGCACCCTTACAGGAACTTTACAACATCTCCAATCTGCACTTCAAGCATGCTTTTTTCTTATAGACTTAAGAAATAAGAGATATGTGTTCCATTGCTCAGTGAATGAAATATGGTGTACAGAAGCGTAACATTGTAACCTGTTTATATCTGAACTCCAGAACATTGTTGATTTTATTAGGCACAGGAGCTGTTGAAATGAATGTGTTTTATTTGGTTCAGAATTACAGTTCAACTGTGGCTGTGACTAAAAGATCTGCTAAAAAGCAGTGATGCAAATAAGCAGTGATGTGCGTGTGTGCATGTGTGTGTGCGTGAGTGCGTGAGTGCGT
>NC_135225.1:2599449-2601949 GCF_052324685.1 Brachyhypopomus gauderio | reverse complement strand
CAAGGCGTGATACACCACGCTTGATTTGCTAGCCTAACGGGGTCAAATTAAGGTCATCTCTTCAGCTCCTTGTTGCTAATGTGCATTATTTTATTACCAACATTTCATGTTTCACTTACTTTATGGAGTTTTTTTTAAATATTAAATTAGAGGCTCTACTAGGTCATGTGAACTTTTACGATTTTTCTAAATATTTTTAAACTAAGTGCAGCTATTGTCCTACAGAGTGTAACTCTAGCCAAGGCATGACATAGTTAGCTAGTTAGTCAGGAAGGTACTAGTTATTACTAAGGTACAGTAGTGAGGCTGGGCTGAACTGAAGAAATAGAAGCAGACCTAAACACTGGCAGTGAGGTGCAGATGAGTATTTAATTTTAAAGCAAGGAAAGTGTCAGAGCATTAGGCAACCGACTCTATATTTTTTCAGTTGAATAATCTTAGCACTTTCACTAACACCTGTAGATTTGGCCTGCGAGCGATGAATCAGAATTGTTGTATTTCTGGGATATTTAAATTGGCAAACGCTAAGATTGCATGTAATAATTTTTTGTCATTTGAGCTGTTCAGTTTTAAACCAAAAGCAACATTATGATGTTTGCTTTTTTTAATCCATTGTTTACAATCAGGGCAGCACAGTAAGCCTCTTTAGAAGTATAATGTTCCCATGTGTGTGGAAGAAGAAAGATACTGCAGAGAGTGCAGCTATGCTGAAATTAGGGCTGTCAGAGTTAACACTTTCACGCATGATTGTACTATTAAGTAGCTTATCACACATTTGGCTACATCACATTAAAATATGCCATTAAGGCCCTGGAGACCGTCTCTCAGTGCTCCCAGCCCCACCATAAAAACAAGCAGCTTGGGTCGACACTTTCAGGAGGTAAACATGTACATTTCAATTTGTAAGAAATACAATACATGGTCAGAGCAGCCTGGGGCCCTAACGCTAACGTTTTATAACGTGACTGTTTACAGGAATCTGCAGATTCCCGCATCACTCTCTACCGACTATGTGCAGTTAAACATATTCAACTTGAAATCAGGTTGAACTGATTTGTTCTGCATTTTATGCAGTGCGTTTTGTGAGGAGAGCTGTTTTCATGATGTATTGCTAAAGGTGAGAGAGGTGGCCGCGGAGCAGCGGGAGACGTACTTTATCTCTGCGGGAGTCCAACCCTGCCCTGGAAGGGTGGTGAGGCCAGGAACGGCGTAAGCATCGATATCCTGTCGGGATGTATCCCGCACCCCGTTGGGCTATCGTTGCTTATACTGCACAACGCTGCCAAAGTATTTTGATGGGACTTAATTTCAGACTAAACTAGTATTTGGACTTTGCATTTGGATTTTGTTTCAGAGCAAACGTCAAACTACAAAAGCTGCTGTGGAAGAGAGCAGAGGACACATGGGTGGGGGTGCTAAACCCAGAGATGGATGCACCAGCGAGAGCAGGTGTGCTGTGGGCCGGGTCGGGCCTGCACGTGGTGCTACTGAGTCACAGGGAGCTGAGCTACGGTCAGCCGCAGAGCGTCAGTGGGCCTGGGTTAGTACAACATTTATAACCCCCAGTGCCGGCCATATCTGGGAAACAGACTGAACTGGGCTTATAATTAGAAGTAGTGTAACGTGTACCATGCACACCATTTCATTATGGAAATGTCTTCCTTTAAATTATGGGGATTATTTAAGAGACTGAAAAGTGCATGATTTCAGTACTGGTCTCTGAAGTCCCTCTGATCTCTAGCTCGGTGCGTTGAAGGATCACGTAGGGATATACGGTACGTCAGTGCGGTATGTGCAGTATGTATACTGTAGCCTCACCATAGAACGTGAGAGTACTCCTCAACACAGTGATGGATGTGTGCAGTGAAGTACTGACCATGGGGAGAGGCTACTGCCGAAGGAGTTCAGTACTGACTCATCGCACACATCCCTTTCTACAAGGCTGAACCAGTGCTAGTGGAAAAAGTGGTGTTGAAAAGTTTAATTCATGGGGTGTAGGTTGGGGCAGATGGAGATTTGCATTGCTCTTCTTGTTAATATTCTGTTTAAATGCGGAGATTTCTGCTCTTTAATAGAGTGTTACATTATAATGAGCAATTCTGATTTCCTGTCCTTCCTCTGATCCTAACCTTAAATGTTCTCATTGGTGGGGTTGTGCGGATTCATGGGAACTTGCAGTTGTGAGACTGTAACAGACCAGAACGTCAGGATCTTGGGTTTGTGTCGGGTTCAGTGCCTGCCTGCCTTTCATCAGCGCCTGTCTCATGGCAGGATGTACTTAAGGACTGGGCTCCATTATTTCCCTTTTTGACTTTTCAGTTAATAGGTTGCTCTTTCTAAATGTGACACTCATGTCACATTTGTACTTTGGCTTTGGTTGCATAAAGATCTAAATCAAAATAACTCTATTCATGTTTCTCAATACATGCGATGTATAAATATGTCCTCTTTCTGACATCGAATGGAAAACGTCCTCTTTGAAAAGTTTTGGGTTTCAGTT
>NC_135225.1:2522945-2598949 GCF_052324685.1 Brachyhypopomus gauderio | reverse complement strand
GACCACTTCAGTCAGCCGGTGAGTAAGAGCGGTGTGCCTTCCACCGACATGCTTAGAGCTTTTAAATAGACGCTTATATCATCTCCTTTAAATCTCATTGTGATGACAAATTGGATTCCCAAACACCGAAACAGGCCCGTTTACAGTAAGACCTGCAGTCCTGAGGCCCGTTTACAGTAAGACCTGCAGTCAACATGTGCCTCACCCTCACAACCCCTCAAGCCTTCTGCATGTTCCAGCGTTTTGAACACGGATTTAGAGGGAACAACCTTCACTTAAATGGAAGGAGAGAGGTTAAATAAATCTTTAAAAAATAAATAAACAAAATTTTTCAAGGCTTGCATTAAGTGACATCAGAAGAAAGCAGCCGCTGCTGTACTGACCTCTCGTCGCCGTGACGCCCAACAGCTCTGTTTGATCTTCCACACCACTGCAGCCACCAGCAGCAGAGACAGGAAACAGCTGCAGATGGACAGGAAGTGAGGTCAGAGGACAGAAAGGGTGGGCAGAGTAGAGCAGGAACTTGCTAGGTGACATTCCAACCAATAGGAGATTTGTTGTGATGAAGATACTAAATTTCACTCATGTAGCGGAGACGTCAGACCTGCTGAGACCACGAAATTTCATCCAGTATCGAGAATTTAACATCGACATACAAGAGAAACGACACATCAAGGCCGAGATGTCAGTAAATCAGTTGTGTTCTGTGTTTTAGGGGCTGATTCTCCATGACGAATCACTACTCCACAGACTCATAAATGTACACACAAGTCTTACTGTGCCCTGTCTCACAGTCAAGTCCCAAACATAAATGTATCCTTTGCTTGTAACCTCTACTTAAGTCTGAATAAACATGAATTTTGAGCGGCTGTATACGGGTGTGCGTGTGTGTGTGTTGGGTGTGTGTGTGTGTGAGATGGTGTGGGTGTGTGTGAGAGATGGTGTGTGTGTGTGTGTGTGTGTTGGTGTGTGTGGGTGTGTGTGCGTTGGTGTGTGAGATGGTGTGTGTGGGTGTGTGTTGGTGTGTGAGATGGTGTGTGTGTGTTGGTGTGTGTGTGTGTGTGGTGTGTGTGTGTGTGTTGGTGTGTGTGTGTGTGTTGGTGTGTGTGTTGGTGTGTGTGTGGTGTGTTGGTGTGTGTGTTGGTGTGTGTGTGTGTGTGTGTTGGTGTGTGTGTTGGTGGTGTGTGTGTTGGTGTGTGTGTGTGTGTGTGTTGGTGTGTGTGTGTGTTGGTGTGTGTGTGTGTTGGTGTGGTGGTGTGTGTGTTGGTGTGTGTGTGTGTGTGTTGGTGTGTGTGTGTGTGTTGGTGTGTGTGTGTGTGTTGGTGTGTGTGTGTGTGTTGGTGTGTGTGTGTGTTGGTGTGTGTGTTGCTGGATGTTCCACCAGCTGTTGCTCTCAGTCTTTCCGTCTGTCTCATTTTCTGCCCCCAGTCATTTCCAGCTCATTTCTTCTCCTGAACTACATTCTCTCATACTGGATTCTGGGGTCTGCTGAACTCAGGATGGGCAGAACAGAAAACTACTGCAGGATTAGAACCCTTTTCTTAATAGAAAAAATGGTTCTGATCCAAAATGCAGCTGGAGTGGGCCACACTCGCCTCAACTTCACTCCTACCCAGCCTGAAAGTGTGCAGAGTCAGTGTAATTCATCATAGTGCCTCAACTGACAGAACTAATGACGGGGAACCATTGCCAGCCACACCACAGAGTGTGTGGTGTGTGTGTGTGTGTGTGTGTGTGTGTGTGTGTGTGTGTGTGTGTGTGTGTGTGTGTGTGTGTGTGTGTGTGTGTGTGTGTGTTTGTGTGTGTGTGTGTGTGTGTGTGTGTGTGAGAATCATACTCTAATCTAGGAGACTGTTCTTCTTTCCCTATAGCTGAAGCCTGGAAGAGCTACGACCAACAGTACAGTTTTGACCGTGTGAGGGAAACGGGGAGACACGGTGTTCTGATGAAGGCGATGAGAGAAACCTCGTGTTCCCTGTGTGAGTGCGTATCACTCCGTTTCTTTTCAACGCCACAAATTAATTTACTCTGACAGTGTGAGCTGATCTTTTAAGTCATAATAAGCCAGATAAACTCTCACAGCACTATACTACACTTTTTTGATAAAATGAGCTAAACAATGACAAAAACGTCACGAACATGGTGGTTCCCAAAGTGGGAGAAACCCGGGCCTGGAGATCAGCTAGAGACATTAAAAGTTAGCTGAACATACTGAAAAGTGTGTAAAGTGTAGGAAAACAACCTCTGTAAAAGAGGATGGCTCTAGTCAGGTATGTTGGTTTGATAATGTCAAAAATTCATAAACGTGCCATTAAATTTAATTTTTTTTTATGGTGAATAAAAATGACATTAATAGGAAGCTCTCAGGAAACAAAACCAGTGGTCTCCCTGTTGGGAACACTGAGTATAACCTACAAGCTCACTGTTGGTTTGGAGACAGAATTTGTGAACTTTTGGGTGTTAAGGAAGACGTCCCAAAATGACCCTCTGAAGCAGCTTTAGGTCCAAACAACTGCTGTGCAGGACTGAGCAACAGCTGCAGAAAGTATGAGATTCAATTTCCTGCCAACGATCTATAAGCACAGCATACGAGGCACACTGCTTCTCCTGGAGTTCCACGATAAGATCACTTGTGTGGTCTTCAGGCAGAAATCCTGGCAACCGCCAGGGCGTCACGAACCTCTTCCTGCAACTGCGTTACTACAGTTCTTAGAAACAATCCTTTGCTCGAACGCAAGTCCGTAGAACCATGCAAATGTGCAGGTGCACGCACACACAGCCGTACCCAATTAACATATTTTGAAACAACGGAGATTCTAACCTGAAGAATGTGACAAAGAACTGTACCAGATCCATGAAGTTACTGTGTTGGGAGAAAGCAATCTGAAAGAGAAGGAGAAATAACATTAATTTTGTGGTACGTGTACATTTTCAGTGTATGCATGGCTAGAATTCCCCCCACCCTGGACCAACACTGCCCCCTGCTGAAGATTCACCCCATCGATAAGGGTTTATTGGCTCAGTTCAGATGTGTTACCATGCATGAAGAGTTTCTGTGAAAAGCTGGGATTACATCCCTGGAAATGAGGGGTGGAAGGTTGTAGAGAAAAAAAGGAAGAGAGGGGTTTGAGAAATGTAGATGCGTCAAAGCTTGAAGTAATGTGCATAAGAACAGGCAGGAAATCTTGAATGAGAGATACAGACTTCTCACGAATAAGCAGATATTATACCATCAGTACAGTGACACTGTCCAGTATAGCAGCAACAATGTTATTTTTATCAGTGTTATTTTGTAAATAATTAACTATATAGACATGGTACAAACACTGAAGAACACTAACCTGCAACTGTAAGCATACAATAAAGCTGGCTACACAGACCAAAATGGCAGTGCCCCCAGACAACCCCCCCCCCCCCCCCCCCCCCCCGTCCCAAGTTCCTCAGTGGACAGGAAGTAGAGTAGAGGGTATGCACGTGACATCACAGCTAACAGAGGGTATGCACGTGACATCACAGCTAACAGAGCGTATGCACGTGACATCACAGCTAACAGAGCGTATGCACGTGACATCACAGCTAACAGAGAGTATGCACGTGACATCACAGCTAACAGAGGGTATGCACGTGACATCACAGCTAACAGAGGGTATGCACGTGACATCACAGCTAACAGAGGGAATGCACGTGACATCACAGCTAACAGAGTATGCACATGACATCACAGCTAACAGAGAGTATTCAAGTGACATCACAGCTAACAGAGGCATTGCACGTGACATCACAGCTAACAGAGGCATTGCACGTGACATCACAGCTAACAGAGGCATTGCACGTGACATCACAGCTAACAGAGGCAAGTCACTGCGGTTATGTCCAAGCATTGTTGTTCAGTGTGAACACCGCAAAAACAAAACATAAACAGGAAAGAGCTGTGGTGTGACTGACTGTACAAAATAGATTTAGCCTAAATTTGGATACTGGCTAAAGCTATAAAGAGAATAAACCTCCATGTGATCGTCAACAGTCCCCTGACTGCTGTACCGGCATGAAGTGGTCAGACCAGCGTCAGACCTCACGCTGGTGCATCTGGCTGTGGATTCCTCCTGGTAGATCACAACGTCTACCCTCATGTGGACAGAACGTGTTGGCGGTTCCTGGATAATCAAAGCACCGATGGCACTGACGGGCCTTCACGTTCCCCAGACCCGACTGTTTTGTATCAGTGCATTCAACGCTGCCAAGTAATTCCACGGACTATCCAGACGCTCACCGATTGCCCTGATCCAGGTCTGGGAGGAGATCCCAGAGGACACCATCTGGTGTCTCTCAGGAGCATGCCCAGAAGGTGTCTGGATCGCACGCAGGCACGTGGCAGCCAAACCCACTACGGAGTCACATTACGAGTTGCTGTGATGAAAATGCAAATTGGATCAGCCTGTGATGTCAGTTTTACTCTGATTTTCAATGTAATTTTTTATTCAGATCAATGGGTCGACTATTTTGGTTTCCATTGATTATTGCTATGTCATTTTGTACACAATTTAGATCAGAAAAGATGTTCAAACTTCAAGCATTCCCTAATTGCTTGAGCATTTTGCATGCACACATGATTCATAAAGTATTCCGATCCCTTTATTTCTGGATAACATTGCCATTTTTACTCAATGTACACTTAATCACCAATAATAAAACAAAGAAAAGAGTTTAAAAAAAAGAAAAAGTTAATTAAAATCCCCAAACTTCTAAAATCTGAATTTTACTGACAACCCATTTGATGCGGCAATCCAGATTGTAGACAACGAAATCCTGTTTTCTGTAATTATCCTTGATATGTATCTAGGACTCAATTCAAGTTCACCTGGTGAAATGTTGAATTGATTGGACATAGTTTGGAAAAAACGCACACCTGTGTCCATTAGGGCCAACAATTTACAATGCACTTGTCAGGACCAAAACCAAGCCAATTCAGAATTTCAAGGACCATCTGAGGATCTCCGTGATCGAATTATGGCATGACATTGATAAAGGCAATGATATAAAATGATATCTAAGGCTTTGAGTGTTCCCAATACCACAGTGGCCTTGGCTCTGAATGGTAGAAGCTAGTCTCCCTGGAATTGTCTGACCATCCAAAAGAGCATCCAGACCAGAAGAACCTTGGTCAAGGTGGTAAGAGAGAACCCAATGAGGACTAACAGAACTCCAGAAGAACTGGGTGGAGAGGGGAGAATGTCCAGGACAGGCAGCCATCTACGCAGCATAAATCAGCTATGGTGAAAAACAGTGATGAGCTAGCCTAGCATCCCTACAGTGAAACATGGCAGGGGCGAATCACGCCCAAATCACGCCCTGGGAGTGCACCTCAGCAGCAGGGACAAGCAGGGACGAGTCTCAACAAGCCTGAAGAACCTCGGACTTCACTGACACTACTCCTCTCAATACAACAATGACCTCAGGGGAAAGTCTCTGAATGTACTTTGAATGGCCCAGCCACAACCCAGAGTGAAACCCCACTGAACATCTGTAGAGACCTCTTCACTCTCCACGGTGATCCATTATCTGGTCGTATGGGGCTTGACCAAAGGGACACGCCACCCAAAGCTTGTGGAGACGTGTTGAAGGAGAGATCCAGCTAACAGTTGCCAAAGAGGCTTCTCCAAAGTACTGAGTAAAGGGCCAGAATACTTCTGTGAACAAAAGATTTGGGGTTTTCATTCTTAATTAGCTTTTGAAATTCTCTTAAAGAGGTTTTGACAATCATTATGGGAGCCTGAAGGGTAATAATTACATCCATTCAAAATCAAACTCACAATCAAACTGCTTGGGTCATTATTCTTTTACCAAGTTTGGCTGCTAAATAGCTCCTAGCATCTTAACCCCATCCATGAAGTATGTTTTAAACATATATTGTTGCAGGCACAGGTGGTTTAGCCTTAGTAAAGACTATTGAATACATTATTTCATTGTGTACTATATAAAAACAATAGGCCTGGTGTAAGAACCACTTGTATCGACAGATTTGATCTTGAATTGCTTGTAGAAGTGATTTAGGAGGACCAGCCGCATTCTCCAGTTTATTCGTATGTGGAATTCTTTTCTGAGGCACCAAACGTACGAGTGCTGGTTGAGGATCAATACTAAACAGACACTATGACCTGGATCCGTTTGAGCTATTTACTTCACTAGCTTAAATATAAAATATAGCTGTAATTAAAGAAAATAACAACATGCTGCTATTATCCTCTTAGACACAAGTGTGTAAGTTTACACTGCCTGTGCTCTCGTGGCAATCTAAATCACGATTACAGCCGTTAATCTGCTGAGCTAAAACCCGATGCGGCAGGGTTTACACCACCCACGTTTTGCACACTGCGCCAGACTAGCCTAAAGCTAAAATTCATTCACATCATTTAACAGTTCAATGTTGACACAGAAAATCACCATGACGAGCATCCTGGGCTGTAACCAATAGCAACAGCAGAGCAGCGATGCTTTATGTCAGCGGTCACTATAGAGGAGTCCCCAAAACGACAAAACACGGACACAGGTGGGACAGACGGATACAGGTGGGACAGACGGACACAGGTGGGACAGACGGACACTGTCGAGACAAAGGGACACAATCTACCCTGCTGACCCACTGCCAGACACAACGTCACAACACAATCCACATCAGTGTTTTGTTTTACTCTGTCTACAGTACGTTACATACGTGTATATGTGGACTGAGTATTCACATGCATTTTAAATCCATGAAATGCTTTATGTCCAACAAAACTACCCACTGAATATATTACCATTTACAGTTGTGATCAAATTTATTCAACCCCCACTGAAATAAAGTGTTTTGGCCAGTTTGACATTGATTTTGATCATTTCAGTCATCTTATTTACAATTATATCAAAGAGGCACTTATAAATTAGACAAACATAACATAATATTTATGATGGAATAACCACAAATGTCTTTACTGTGCTCACATCATTATCAGTTTTATTCAACCCCCTAGTGACATTATTTTTTAGTACTTAGTACAACATCCTTTTCCAGTTATGACAGCTTTCAAGCGTGAAGCATAGCTTGACACAAGTGTCTTGCAGCGACCTATGGGTATCTTAGCCCATTCTTCATGGGCAAAAGCCTCCAGTTCAGTCACATTCTTAGGCTTGCGCACTGCAACTGCCTTCTTTAGGTCCCACCAGATGTTCTCAATTGGATTTAAGTCTGGTGATTGCGATGGCCACTCTAGAATGTTCCAGCCTTTCATGTTCAACCATGCTCTAGTGGACTTGGATGTGTGCTTCGGATCATTGTCCTGTTGGAAGGTCCAACGTCTCCCAAGCCGCAGGTTTGTGACTGACTCCATCACATTTTCCTCCAAGATCTCCTGGTACTGAAGGGAATTCATGGTACCCTGCACACGTTGAAGCTTTCCTGTACCATTAGAAGCAAAACAGCCCCAAAGCATAATTGACCCCCCCGCCATGCTTCACAGTAGGCAAGGTGTTCTTTTGTTCATAAGCCTGGTTCTTCCTTCTCCAAACATAGCGCTGGTCCATTGTCCCAAACAGTTCTAATTTAGTTTCATCTGACCACAGTACACTGTTCCATAACCTTTGTGGCTTGTCCACATGACTTTTGGCATACTGCAGTCAACTTTTCTTGTTCTTTGGAGTCAGCAAGGGGGTGCGTCTGGGCGTTCTGGCATGGAGGTCTTCGTTATGCAGTGCGCGCCTTATTGTCTGAGCTGAAACTTCAGTGCCCACATCTGACAGGTCTTTTTTCAGTTCCTTAGCAGTCACGCAGGGATTTTTCTCCACATTACGCTTCAGGTAGCGCACAGCAGTCGCGGTCAGGATCTTCTTTCTGCCACGACCAGGTAACGTTTCCACTGTGCCCTTTAACTTGAACTTGCGAATGATACTTCCGATAGTGTTTCTTGGAATATTTAACAACTTCGCAATCTTTTTATATCCATTGCCATTCTTGTGAAGAGCAATAACCTCTTCTCTTGTCTTCTGGGACCATTCTCTTGCCTTCACCATGCTTGGAAACACACCAGTAGATGTCTAGAAGGAGCTGAGTATCACAGTCCTTTTAAATCTGCCTAATTGGTGCTTATCATGCTTGATTGCTGCTCGTTGACATCCACAGATGTTTTCAATACCTGATGGAAAACACTGGAATGAACCTCTGTTCTTAGGAGTGGTAGTCGTAAAGGGGTTGAATAATTGTGTCAATGAAGAAATCACAAAAAGGCCATTTAATACTTTATGACAAAAAAAATTGATGCTATCTTAGTTGCATTTAGTTCTTTAACAAGTCCTTGTAAGATTTCATTATGAACACAATTACAAATGTGCACTGAATTCCATAAAACCCTTCGCAGCATTGGGGGTTGAATAAATTTGATCACAACTGTATTTATCTTTAAAAAAAACGAAATTTAAAACTATGGCTACTGGAGTGCAAATCAGAACAAGTTCAAAAATGTTTTTGCATGACACAAAAATTTCAGTCATTACAGTAATCTCACTGTAGCTCACATCAAACTGCAAACCCAGGCCTTTAAATCCTGACACGTTTGCTTGCTTCTGACGGACTTTAACCCACTACTGACCCAAGGCTGCTGATCTTTAGAAATAAACTTCAAAAGGTAATATTTTGGAATATGGCACGTGTCACTCGCACTCCCAGGAGGAGACTTTTACACGGACGACTCCTGGTTCGATGTGAAATTCTCACAACAAGCCAACTAGCCGAGCTGGGAAGACTGCCAATCAAAACAAGGCCACGCTTTGAGGACTGCTTTCACGGCTAGGACAATGCAGGAACGAGGAGTGACCAGCCAAACTATAAATTAAAAAAAGGAGAAAACTAAAATATCTCTGAACAGCTCTACAAAGGGGAACATTTGAAAGAGGGCCCAAGTTGAGCCAAATTGATTACTAAACAGCAAGAAAGAAACAAGAAAGGGAGATAAAGTGAGCAGGTCTCGGAGCGGCCCGAGTGGAAGCCACGTTATCATGCTGCCTGATCTGTCCTAGCGTTTTAAAGTTGGAATGCCACGGCAACGGGCCAGCAGTTAAAGCTCCGCCCCTCAGTGTCCTGCAGCTAAAGCTCCGCCCCTCAGTGTCCTGCAAGCAGACGAATCCTCACCTACCTCCCACACTGCTATGAGAAAGTGGAACTTTCCCCAAATAAATGCAGTCAACTTCCCTGTAACAGGTAGACTTTCAGCCTCTGGCTTGCGTGCTAGTAGGTAATGAAAGACTAGTTTAAAAGGGGGGGAAACACTTAACTCCTGATTTTTTCTCTCTCTGTCTCTCTCTCGCTCTCTCTCTCTCTCTCTCCACCCCAAGAATCTCATACCCATAAATATGTATGTATGTGTACGTACACACACACACACACACACACACACACACACACACACACACACACACACACACAGCTCAGCCTGCAGAAAGTGAACATGTAAAAATTATCCCCTGCAATCTCCATGTAGTCAAAGGCTACAGAAGGTGCAGGGACTGACCACTTGCAAATAAAAGCACAGAAGGACAGTGGAGGTTGAGATCTTCAGACGTAAAGCACAGAAGGACAGTGGAGGTTGAGATCTTCAGACATAAAGCACAGAAGGACAGTGGAGGTTGAGATCTTCAGACATAAAGCACAGAAGGACAGTGGAGGTTGAGATCTTCAGACGTAAAGCAGAGAAAAACATTGGAAATTGAGATCTTCGGCCATAAAGCAGAGAAAGACATTAGAGGTAGAGATCTTCAAACGTAAAGCACAGAAGGACAGTGGAGGTTGAGATCTTCAAACGTAAAGCACAGAAGGACAGTGGAGGTTGAGATCTTCAGACGTAAAGCACAGAAGGACAGTGGAGGTTGAGATCTTCAGACATAAAGCACAGAAGGACAGTGGAGGTTGAGATCTTCAGACATAAAGCACAGAAGGACAGTGGAGGTTGAGATCTTCAAACGTAAAGCAGAGAAAAACATTGGAAATTGAGATCTTCGGCCATAAAGCAGAGAAAGACATTAGAGGTAGAGATCTTTAGATGTAAAGCACAGAAGGACAGTGGAGGTTGAGATCTTCAAACGTAAAGCACAGGGCAATGGAGGCTGGAATCCGACACTTGCAGGTTGAGATGAAACTGTTCTTCACCTTTTAGGTCTTCCTCTCTCTTTCTCTTTCTCCATCCTCTCTTAATTTCACTCTCCCCCTCTCTCTCTTCCTCTCCCTCCATCCCCCTCTTCCTCAAAGCACCATGTGTTTCAACTTAACATTCCATCTGACACTCTGGCTTGCTCCATGTTTGCTGAGCACCTTTTAAATGCCACACTGTTCTAAGGCCCCATACAGAAGCCCTCTCTCCTGCCCCCTTCCACAACCCCCCCTGCCCCCCCCCCGCCCCCAACAGCAGCTCCTCTGTGCTCCGCACGCTCACCTCCCCACAGACTCTGCAGCCTCTCTCAGTCTCTTGCACATCCACGCAACACGCACACTCTTCCCAGGCGAGGAGCCTGTATCTGGCCTTCATCCAGGTGGCCAGGGAACACGCCGCGATAGCGCTGGGGAAATCCAGCCCACCTCCGTGAACTGAAGAATGAAGGTGCCCTTTCGGCGGGCGGACAACCAAACACGTTCGCCAGAGTTCGCCAACAGTCCCAGCAGAACAGCGCAACGCGGGCCCCACAAGCAGGGGAGGAGGAAGAGGAAGAGGAGGAGGAGAACACAGCCCAAAATCACTCCCAGCCCCGTCTTCCTGACCACGCCAACACAGGAGATGGAGAGAGGGGCAGAGAGAGGGAAAGAGGCATAGAGAGTGGGATAGAGAGTGGGATATATATATATATATATATATATATATATATATATATATATATATATATATATATATATATATATATATATAGAGAGAGAGAGAGAGAGAGAGAGAGAGAGAGAGAGAGAGAGAGAGAGAAAATGGCACTTATGCATGGCTACACAAATGACTCATGAGTCATTCTGGAGGAATTGTGTGTGAGCGTGTGTGTTCTTTAGTGATGAAATCCACACTGTATTCCCTGATAGTCCTGTAGACTCATGAAAAATATTTTATCATTAATCAAAAATGCTAAATAGTTTACACAGCTTAAAACAATCAAGTCCATACAACAAATTTGTCTGTTTTATTTCAGGTTTTTTTTTTGTTTGTTTTAATTTTAATATTGTAATATTTTTTATTTTAACAAGCGTCTGATGTATGATGCTCCCTTCTTCTAATTGGATCAAGCAACCTAATTTCCATACTGTGATTTTCAGAAAACATGGCGAACGGTTTATTAAAACTATTTAATAGTTTCATATAACTCTGAGTGTTTGAAAGAGTGAATGCATTGTTCATAAATTCGTTCCGTTTTAAAGACCTACATCGATTGCAGTAAGGGGCACAGTTGTGTGTGTTTTTTTTTTTTTAGTTTTTGACAAACCGATTTGAATTGCACGTGCATTTTGAATGCATAATTAGCAGTCAGAGAGGCGGAACTTGCAGTGTTGCTCCAGCAACGTGGTCCTCTTAACCACTCGCAGCTTTTCTGCTGCTCAGAACCTTAATTTGGTAAGTTTCATATTCATATTCATAGTCAAAGCAAATACAACTTAGTTTTTCAGCCTGAGAACTGGTTGGTGCTAGCTGCTAATGTTTTCAGTGTGCTAGCTGCTAATGTTTTCAGTGTGCTAGCTGCTAATGTTTTCAGTGTGCTAGCTGCTAATGGACAGAGTTTAGTTTACCCACAAGTTTACTCACAGCCTATAATGAGTGATTTCACATAAATATCACCATATTTGTATTGTCAAAAAGTGATTTGTTTGTATTTTATGTGCATGAACAGGACGGTTCACTGCAGATAGAACATGTAGTCAGTTCTTAAAAGAGCACAGCATACACAAGTCTCGATTTAGATCTCTGAAGACAACTTTAGGCGTGTTGATATTTTTAGTATTTGAATTCTGCAGGTGTAGGACTGGGATTGGCTCAGTTTTGTAAGATTGAAGATATCCTGCATGAAAATAACAAATGTGGCCTTTAACTGCAGGCAGCACAAGTCTAATTATGTCTAACATCTAAGGGCATAACCTGATTCCAGGAGAACTGGAAGAGAGAGAGAGAGAGAGAGAGAGAGAGAGAGAGAGAGAGAGAGAGAGAGAGAGAGAGAGAGAGAGAGAGAGAGAGAGAGAGAGAGAGAGAGAGAGAGGTGAGAGGTGAACTATCTACCAAATTTTCCATGAGGAGGGGATGCCTTGACTCTGGAATGACTAAGAATACAAACAGCTGATGAAGTATGAAAAACAGACAGAAATCTACAGATGACAGCGAGATTAATGCAAACTACATGTGCATTTCGCCATAAGCAGATCACCATCAACCACCCATCACAACTGGCCAAAGGATTTTCTACTGGCCTGCCCTTCGACTAGTCACAGACAAATTATTTATTACACTTCTCCCATTTTATCACTGTAAAACCATTTAATTTAATAGTTAACTAAATTGAAAACCACTGTGTTTTCATATATTTAGATTTGTGCAGAATTCCACAGGATCACAAATATGAATCGCAAAGTAAGTTGTATGCAGGGCGGGACAAGCGTACACCACAGCTGTCTTTAGGCAGAAGGCTGCACGTACTGGCCAGACAGCCGAGGATATGAGGAACATGTTTGTTCTATGCCTATGATGTACTGGTATGTGACACCATATTTTGATATACATATAAAAAAAACTATTGTCGAAATAAATTGCTTTGTTTTGCTTCTGTTGCCGCTTTCTTCTTCTACAAATCTGCTGCTGTCTGATTCCTTTTCTTCCTGCTTCCTGTATAGTTTTGCTTGTGACTGATTACAGGAGCAGTGTGACGTTAACCACCGACGTCCAGCGGCCCTACGAGCCCTCCATGTGTGTCTATGTGAAGATCACTCCAAGTTGTTCAGGACTTGGGAGTGTAAGGTGCTAAATATGTTTTTTTTTTTTCATATTTACTACATATTGTTTCCCATTTGCACCCAAAACTTACAACATAGAGGAATTGTTTCTTAAAACGTTTTGGTGTAAAGTCACAACTATGCTCATTCCTGTCCAAACAGCTTTCAAAAAACTTTACTTCATGTTTCAGTTGTAAAAAGAATCAAATTTCATCCTAAATATTTGGAACACTGCACCAATGCCCCAGTGTCTGGGCTCCAGTACTAGTTCTTTGTTGGAAAGAGAGCAAAAAAGAGAAAGAATGTGTATTTTCTACACATTTTATAGTGTATGCAATACAGACAGAACAAGAGAATGAGTCAGACACACCTGGCAGTAGCTGTTTTAAGTGGTAAACAAATATCTAAGTTCCCTTGTTCACTTCAACCCTACCAGGATTAACATTGTGCTGGAATGAACAGACTCAATAAAGGTGTTCACCCAGAAGGTGATGTTTTAAATGAGCTGCCTAATTTGGCTGATGCTTTTCTTAATGTTATTTGGGTTAATATACGTACTACACTTTGACTATCCAAAAGAACTGACCCACACATTCACTCCATGACTTACATGGTTACGTGACTTTAAGCCACCATCACCCAGGTTACTGAATCTAAAAGATGATCTACTGATGACGGTGTAACCTGGCAAGAAAATATGCTACTGGCTGTCTGTCCCCTCTCTCCTCCCTACCCCTCTAGTGTAGTCGCACAATACACAATAAAAGTAAGTAGTGAATTAAATGAAGATGTTTAAAAAAAAAAGGATGGTTTTGTGAACACACACACACACGTACACGCACATACAAACACATACACACGGGCACGGGCACACGCGCGCACACACACACACACACACACACACACACACACACACACACACACACTTTGCTGACTTTACTCATTTCTACTGTTCATTAAACATATTGACATTTGCAGTTTTATAGTGCTACTTTATTTTATTTATTTTATTAATTTCATTAGCAGTTTTATAGTGCTACTTTATTTTATTTATTTTATTAATTTCATTAGCAGTTTTATAGTGCTACTTTATTTTATTTATTTAAAACATAAAAATTAGTGCCTAATATTGACAGTTACATTTAAGCATGTTTACATGATCTACATGATTTTACACAAAATGTAAAAGTTCAATGTTTTGATTTGTGTTGAATTTAGTTTATGTAGTTAGGAAAACAATAATATATCAAGTACATTGTAAACAATATTTGTCTAATTTAATTTTATGTCAAATTAAATTAATAAAGTTAAGAGATCATTACAATTCAAGTATAATATGAGTTTTATGAAGTTTGGTTTACATAAAATATTTTAAGTTTTGTTTACTTTGAAGAATAGTTTGCCCACTCAAATATTTTGAGGTAAGTTTTCTCAGACAAATATTATTCGGGTTTACAGTGCAAGTCATGAATAAAATGCCCCACATGTATGACCCCAGGCCTCCCGTCCCCCCAAACATACTTGTATTTTGATTGGCCAGGTGAAGTTGCTGACATATACAAAGAAGGTGATGTTGACGTTGCTACGAAAATCAAACTTCTCATTGGAGAAACTGTCCTTAAACTCTTTTATGTTGCTATAGGAGACAATGGGAACCTCTTCTCCAGACTGAGTACCAGCTGAGAGCAAGAAGAAAATAGAAGGTTAAAGGTTAAAGGTTAAACTACACTCACCTTAAGCACATCACCAGGAACAATACGAACATTACCTGTGAAGCTGGTTGCCCAGGAGATGTTGAGGTTAAAGTTTTTGGAGGCATTGATGATCATGTCCAAGTCTCGGTTTTGCTATACAAGAGAAGAAATGCATTCAAATGAAATCAGCTCTCTGGAGAAGAACTTTTATCATCAGCCCTTTAAAAAAAACGTTAAAAATATCTTCTCACAAAACACAAAGCTGTCGTGTTCGTGTTGTGCTTTTTTTTGGCTATAATTAGTTGTACAGGCCTCCAGGCAAAGCGGAGAAACGTTGAACAGGGGTTGGAAACAGATGCTCAGATGCTTCTCTGGAGACAACTGCATGTTGTGTGATTACACTACAACATCAAACAGTCTGCTTAGGAAATTACCCTGCCTGACAAATGAAACGTGAACAACAAAAGCAATACGTTTCAGTTTTCCAAGGGCTATAAAAATAACTTCACATGAACGTGGCTCTTTGTGGGGCGCAGTAACCCCACTCGTGCGCTCCTCGAGCGCGATGCCGGTGCGTGCCCAGTCCAACTGCGTGGTGTTGAACACGCAAACGGCAGCATTTCCCCGGGACGCCCCGCAGAAGCACGTCCACGGCAGCGCTGGGCTCCTGAGACTACGCCCCTACCACAAAAGCGCTACGTCTGCAGAACAGCTGCTACTGTAAACATTCAAAATTGAGTCCAATGCAAATTTTCTATTGCATATTGCAAATTTTTATTTATTTATTTTTTTTGCTAATTTGCTACAAATCCTGCTAGAACCACACATCTTTGTTTCGTGAAATGCTTAACGTTCAGAGTCAAGGATTCCTTACGTTCAGCAGCGTGGAAACGATTCGGACGCGTGCTAAAGCTGGTCAGGTAACAGGAGGCCTGCGAGTTGATGACTACGTAATGAGACGTGACATTCCCGGCAACTTTAATCAGCTCACCTCGTCTGGCGTGGCCACAAAGTTAATGGCGGTATAGTAGCGGTCGTCCTCCTGAGACAGGCTGAACGTGAACTGGTAGTCTATCAGCAATGTGTCTGAGAGAGGCAGAGAGAGAAAGAGGCACTGAGGAGGGGTCGAATAATGCCTTCAGTTTTTACTGAGGGATGGGTGGAGAGGTGGAGGGGTGGGGTAATGCCTTCAGTTTTTACTGAGGGAGGGGTGGAGAGGTGGAGGGGTGGGGTAATGCCTTCAGTTTTTACTGAGGGAGGGGTGGAGAGGTGGGGTAATGCCTTCAGTTTTTACTGAGGGAGGGGTGGAGAGGTGGGGTAATGCCTTCAGTTTTTACTGAGGGAGGGGTGGAGAGGTGGGGTAATGCCTTCAGTTTTTACTGAGGGACGGGTGGAGAGGTGGAGGGGTGGGGTAATGCCTTCAATTTTTACTGAGGGAGGGGTGGAGAGGTGGGGTAATGCCTTCAGTTTTTACTGAGGGCCACCAACAGGTTCAATTCAGCTTGGTAAATTTAAGGGACTGGTAATAATCCACCTGACCACTCGAGCTCACCAGCAAATTTCAAAGTACAGTTGGGAAAAACACAGTGAATGTATTCACTTATTGGCTGGACATACAGCAGCTAGTTCGTTAGTAAATGTTTAGGGGCAGGGTGGAGTGGTTGTGCAGCCGACAGGCCTCTGGAAGCCACTCAATCACCAGCGTCCCTCTGTTCCAAAACACAGAAGCTCAGATGGGCAGCTGAGTAAATGAGTTGGAAGAGTTTTTGAAGGTCACCAGCTTGTTCTGGTTTCTACAATTACTTCTATACTGCCACACTCACAATAACAGGTTCCTTTAAGAGGGTTGCCCTGGTAACGATTCTCCACTTCACACCTGAGAGAGAGAGAGAGAGAGAGAGAAAGGCAGCAGGACAAAAACGAAGTAATCAGCATTAAAGCTGAAGAGATAACATTTAAATAAAGAGAACAATTACTCATCTGACACAGAGAGGGAAGCTAAGAGAGCCAGAATGAAACAACACAAACTCAGCAGTAGAGCTTGTGAGCAAGAAAGGGGATGAATCACAGGACTGTGTGTGTGTGTGTGTGTGTGTGTGTGTGTGTGTGTGTGTGTGTGTGTGTGCGTGCGTGCGTGCGTGCGTGCGTGCGTGCGTGTGTGTGTGTTCTGGCGAATGTCAGTGAAGGCTTAAGGGTGTCGTCTACTGAGACTAACAGCCACTGTTCAGAATAAGAGGCGAGTTAACAAGTCAGGCCACAGTGTTCCACGTTAGGCTTCTGCTCCATGGTGGTCACAGGGCGGGGCAGAGGGTGGAGCAGAGGGCGGAGCTCAGGGCAGAGGGCGGGGCAAGTCGAGATCCGGAGTCAATATGCACTTATCAAAATGGGAGGCGACATCTCCCCTCATGAAAACGTCACACGTGCTCATGTTGAAACACGGACTTCCATCCCGTCAAATCAAAACACTTGCTGTTGAGAGGCAGGCAGTGGGGACCAATCCCAAGCGGGTTTGGTGTGGCGTGAGACACGCCCCTCTCGGCGAGGCGGCTGGATGAAAGGCGCGTACAGACGTAGCCGTCACGCGGGGCTACTTACAGATGGCAGCGGTCTCCTTTGATACCCTTCGTAGTGCAGAAACACTTGCCGTTGTTGGAGTTACACACGCTGGCGTGGCCGTTGCACTTGCAAGCTGCGTAGAAGAGCAGACACGTGAGGCCATCGCATCAACGTCCTCCGCCATTTTCACGCTCATGGCGGGTCACAGTGCCACGCCCCCCCCCCCCCCCCCCCATTACTCACGCTGACAGCTGCCGCCATTGGTGGGATCGCCATAGTAACCAGATATGCAGCTCTCGCAGTGTCTGCCGGTGGTGAGATCCTCACATCTTTCACACACGCTCTCGTTCACACACGCACTGTGGCCGTTACACTGGCACGCTGCACACAACACACACACCCACACAAACAAAAACACACACACACCCCCACACCCACACAAACACACACCCCCACACCCACACAAACACACACCCCCACAAACACACACCCCCACAAACACACACCCCCACAAACACACACCCCCACAAACACACACCCCCACAAACACACACCCCCACAAACACACACCCACAAACACACACAGAGGGAAAGAGGTCTGAAATTCTAGACAAAGAGAAGGAATTACTGTACATGACTGTGTAGGGAACATTTGCGTGTAGCTGTAGTTATGTATGACGTACCTGGACACTGTATGAAGGACCAGTTGAAGTTTTTGTCCTGGGGACATAAGCTCACATTGAGGACGGGTGGAGGGGTGGGTATGAGTGTTGGTCTGGTGGAGGATGGCGCGTGCAGCAGCATCTGGACGGGCCCGCGGTACGACCCCTCCATACACTGGCCCCGCCCCGTGTTGCTGGGGTCAGTGCACCACCCACAACCAGGCTGGTCGAGACACTGGGAACACGTCCTATAGCCAGAGCAGTTCTCCGCTGTGCAAACACACACGCAAAACGCAGAGATCTTCAAAAGCAAGCAACTATAACATGACCTGACTTGTGACGGTTCTCCTAATGCACTGGTGTCCTTAACGTAGCTGGTTCAACATATCGTGTGCTGTAATGGGTGTGTTGTGAAGTGGTCCTGGTGGCTTCAATAGCTTTTCAATATACAGGAGTCACTACAGGTAAATCATGAGTAAACATTTAGAGAGATATTCAAACAACATGCTGACACGAACAACATAACATTTATCTAAACTTAAAATTTTTTTAGCTTAAATTAAATTAATCAAAAAAAGTTCCCACCCTGAAAATAGGGGCATAATGAATAATGAACCAACTCAACTACAACCAATGACCAAATAGGTTGGCAATTAATTTACTGGTCAATTAGTTGGTGACATGACAGGTTTTTCTCACGTTGGCATGTAATGATCTGACACAGAGTGACGCAAACAATAATCCCAAAGGCAACAACTGCATGTGGGCAGAGGAAGCACGCTGGCCCTCTGGGCCGTGACGACACGTCTCGCTAAATCAGTCAGCTAGTTAGCTTGCTAATGTTAGCGTTAAAACTGGCCATGTTACTTCAGGTTATGAGCTGTGACATTTTCTGTTATGAAATACATTTTCTCACGATCAGTGAACTGGTAATGACACTGAACCTTCTAGAAAGCTACACAGGAGTGGAGATCGCACCGTGGGTGTCCTGAGAACATAATCTGGGAGCATGACGACGAAAGAATAAATATTCTGGAAACAGGGATAAACTTGATGGTTCTCCCACGCTAACAGTAATAAAAAGGTCAGTAGTGGTACCAGTGTCAATGTGGTCTTTCACAGATTACTCCAAAAAACATTATCAGCTTCTCCACGGAGTTTATTTTCATTGCGTGACCGACAAAATGTGCACCACGAAATCTATGCGCTAAATCTACAATCTTAAATGTTGCATCATTGTCATGGTAACGTTCACACCTGGAGAGTGTGTGGCTGCAGAGTGCGTGTGAACAATGGAGAATTTGATACTATATTAAACAAAAATTCAAACTAATTATGAGTTTGTTTGATTTTGCTAGAATTTGACTTTTCGGGGAAAAAAAAAAAAAAAGACTTCCCTAATAGCAAACGCCTCCATTTATCATGAAACTGGACATGCAGAGGCGAAACAAGTTTATAACGCTACATTAATTTCTGTGCGTATTTCTATATTGAACTAAAAATGTGGTTTGAGTGTAGATTTGTTTAATGGAGTGTTGGAGCCGTGTTGTGTTTCTCTTTGGCGTAATGAAGGTCTCTTTATATTAACTGCAGTCAAGAGGCTGCCGACATTGTCTTCTAAATGTCAAAGAAATAAGACGAGGACAAAGCCTGTTTGATGCTCTTTGCTCGTCCTTGGTTTAATTTGTCACAGAAAATTAGATGTTATTACCGCAGGAATGTTAAACAATGTTTTTTTTTTTTTATGAAGTACGTTTCATTAAAATGAGTATTTTTATTTTCTCGATTGTTAATGACAACATAGAGCTATATTTGACAGCTGATAAATAAGACCCACTGAATAATTTCACTTGAGTAAGAGGATTATCTGACTTTCATATGACTATCAAAGCAGCTGTTAGTAGCAGTCCGAACAGAAAGCCAAACCACCACTATATTTATAGTTTTGTTTACCACCATTGTATTGTTTAGTTTGTTAACACCAAGGTATTTATAGTTTTGTTAGTTAACACTACTGTATTTAGTTTTGTTCGTTAACACTACTGTATTTAGTTTTGTTTGTTAACACCTCTGTATTTATAGTTTGTATAGGTCTGCTCACCTGGTTTAATTAGGAACCCATAATAAGCAGGTGATGCATTTACTGACCAAGCCAACAGCCGAGTGCTGGTTCTGCCTCTGTGGTTTTACCAGAAGCAGTTAAAGCCTCCAGTTCTAATGCTGGGTGACTGCTGAAAGTTCTCCTCCTGTATCTCATCATCACATGGTATCTTAACGACAAGCTCCCGACACGCGTTACGCCCTGGGTTTGTCATCACTGAAATATCTACAGCACCTCAGAGGGAACGTGAATTATCATGGAAGCTCTAATGGTCCTAGTTATGAGTTTAGATATATGCTGGTGGAGACGTGTGGGGGGCAGTTGGGAGACGTGTGCGGGGCAGACGTGTGCGGGGCAGACGTGTGGGGGGACTTACGTGGGCAGGTGTTCATGGTGTACCACTCCATGCACTGGCCGAAGGGGAAGGAGGCTACGTAGGCGTTGGAGTCCACACACTGTCTCATGTTACTGCACCACATACACTCAGAACCTCCACTCGCACACTCACTACAGGAGGAGCGCAGAGCACAGGGCGTGCGACACTGCTTCACACTGTGGTTGGCTAGAGAGAGAGAGAGAGAGAGAGAGAGAGAGAGAGAGACAGGGAGACAGAGACAGAGGCAGAGCGAGAGACAGACAGAGAGAGAGAGCAACAGAGAGAAAGAGAGAGCAACAGAGAGAAAGAGAGAGCGAGAGAGAAAGAGAGAACAAGAGAGACAGAGAAACAGAGAGAGAGTAAGACAGAGAGAGAGTAAGACAGAGAGAGTGAGAGAGCGAGACAGAGAGAGAGAGCGAGACAGAGAGAGAGCGCGAGACAGAGAGACACAGACAGACAGACAGACAGACAGAGAGAGAGAGAGAGAGAGAGAGAGTTAACACTGTTAAACGCTTCCAAAAACAGAAAAAAACTGAACCAATAGGATTTCATCTACCATTCTGATGTCTAAGGCGCACCGTGGCCAGGTGAGCACCCGTGTTTTGGTGGTGCGCGGTCTCACCTGGTCGCTCACACAAGCTGCCGTTGAAGGAGTTGATGCAGGCGGCCGCCTTCAGGCCGCCAGAGCTGGGCTCGGCCAGGTAACCACAGAAACCAGCATCGCTGGGTTCCCCTGGCAACCACTGAAGGGTGGAGTTAGTGAAGGGAGACATGTCCTCCCAACACCAGTAGGAGACGTTCACCTTCCTGAGACCCACCCACGGAGTCACTACTGATTTAGACTACACACACACACACACACACACACACACACACACACACACACACACACACACACACACACACACACACACACACACACACACACACACACACACACGTGTCTGTTTTCATACACTACAGCTGTGCCTGATGGGAAAGGTAGGCGACCGTAATGTGTGCAGACAGCTCGGTGCGGCACGACGGCGCCCCCTACCTGTGCCCATTTGCTCTGCAGCTCTTTGAGGACGAACTGCACTTTCTTGGCGGTGTTGAGCGAGGCCAGCACAGCGCTGTGTGTGCGGCAGGCCAGCTTAGCGTTGTCGTACGAGTCCTTCGCCGTGATGAGCTTCATACACGAGTTCCCCACCAGGTGCCAACCCTCACCACACACGTTCTCTGTGTCACACACACACACACACACACGCACACACACACACACACACTCATAATTCTGACCGGGACTATGAAGAACATCCAGGATTAGTCATTTCTATTGACGGCAGTGTTTTGAACATGTTTATTCTACTGAAATACAGAAGGACTGAAAACCACGAATGTACTGTATGTTCTGTGCAGGTAGAGGCCTCACCAGGTAAAGTGATGCACTCCTGGGTTCTGGCCTCCCACTGACAGTTCTGGTCAGTAGCGCAGCTCTTGCAGCTGGTCTTCTTATTACAGGTGTAGGAGTGGACGTCCTTAGGACACACCTCGTACTCCCTGATGGGCCCCTGTGGTCAGCCGAACACAACAGCAAAAACCAGCTTCATAGAACTGAAGGAAAGTGTCATTAAAACATTCATAGGGGGACACGGTTCTCTGTTTGGTCATTTTTCATGCATGTAAAACTGATTCAATGCAACAAAAATTAGCCCTTCTCCCTAAACTGCTGGTGTGTGTGTGTGTGTGTGTGTGTGTGTGTGTGTGTGTGTGTGTGTGTGTGTGTGTGTGTGTGTCTCCTAGGGCTCCAGTCTCACCGAGACAGATGTGCAGTTACTGTGGGCAGCCATGCAGTGTTCGGAGCACCAGAGGCAGCCGTTGGTGTTAGCGGAGCAGCTGTAGCAGTCTGTGTACTGATCACACCTGTCACTGCCTCCATCTGAAACACACACACACAAGGTTAGACACACACAGCAGCTGTTTGTTTAGACATGCGGTATAGTGATGTGATCAAACTTAATCCTACTTAATCCTAAAAAAAGAAAGAAAAGAAAAAACCCCAGAGAGACGCTTTCATGAAATGACATGGTTCTCTGCACATGTAGTTCAATGTTGCAGGGCTGTGTTTAGACAGCTACTCACAGGTTCTCGGAGGGCATGCGGGGGGTGTGGCCTCAGCTCCGGGGGGTGTGGCCTGCCCCCAGGACTGGCAGGTCCCACTGGAGTTCCACACACAACGCAAGCCCGGGACAGCTGCCACACACTCCGCCATGCTGGTGTAGGCAGAGCAGTTGGCAGGGGTGTACCTCAACATATCACTGAGCATCAGGCTGTTAAAGCCCCCGTACACGTACATCACCCTGAGAGAGGGAGAGATGAGGAGAGGTGGAATAAAAGAGAAGGGTTACAAAGGAGGTGAGAAAACCGGGTGAAGACGGCGAGAACAAAAACAGAGATAAAAAGTCTCGGTGTTAAGACTGGCGGATCAACCGTCTTGAAAGGGCAACTTGGCGACGTGTAAAGAGAAACATCCTCTTTAGATCTTCGTTCCTGAGAGAATGACCTCAGCAGACCTCATCAATACTTCCTCTTCTTCTCCACCTTAGCGCCGGTGGCCCATATGCAGGTGTTCCTCAGGGATACGTAATAAACACCCAGCTGTTTTCCTTACAAGTCCAGAGTAAAAGCACTTGATCTGGCCTTGTCCCTTCATAAATACAACTTACTCCGCTTTTTGTCAGTACATCAACTTCCTGCTCTCAGAGTCTAACGAAAGCTTTTTATATCTTTCTGGTAGCTAGACCAGAGAGCTGTGTGTATTAGGTCAGCTGCCAATACCAAAGAGAAGTTGGACAGGACTCTAGAACTACTCATCCTCAGATCAGGTATAGTTTATTGGTAAATTATTTTTTTCTGTAAACTAAAAAAAAATGTTACAGATTGTAATATTTTTATATTAGAAATATTAAAGCCAGACATTGGAAACAACAGCTTTAGCATCGATCCACTCTGTCAGTGTCACTCACAACTCATATTCAGATTGGAAACAACCGCAGAACGAGTCAATAACTCCTTGATTTGCTTCCAATCAAGCGGAAGCGGAGGGTCCATTATTCAGGCAGGCGGACCCTTCGGATGATGTTAAAGCAGTGAAGCGAGACGCTGCGTTTCACAGGCAGAATTAGGGACGACTGCGCAGGTCCTCGAACACAAACCGCTCGGTATGAACTGGCCTGGCACAGCTCATGCCACAGGGCTGCAGGCTCTCCTGCCCCTCCAGCCGCAAAGCACCACGTCCCTCGGCCATGGGGGAACTTCAGCTGACACGCAGGAACGTTCACAACAGGGCTGTAACGGAGAGCGTCCTCATGTTGGACTGTTGCGCGCCGTCGGGACGGTCCTGACCGTTTAATGTACACTTATAAAATCAGGGGTGTGTGTCTATGGACTCACAGCACAGAACCACTTGAGAACTTCTACGGGGTCCTAGAACCTCGGTGAATAGCTACTGTGGATAAGCACTGATTTATATAGAATTATATGATAGAGTCTAAATTAAATTTCCATTTTATATCAATTTAATGTACAGAACATCGTTGAATTGCTGAGTTGTTGCTGGCAAGTGGTGGAGAGGGTGATCCAAACATCGCAGTGACACGAGTGTGTGTATCAAAAGAGCACCATACACTGTCCTGCAGCCACACACACACACACACACACACACACATCTTTGTGTGTTAATGAATAAATGTCCTGTGGCATACTTAATGAGTAGTTCCTTGCATATTTCTGCATGTTTGCTTAGTTATTTCAATCAAGATTAACTTCTGTTTCAAGGATTTTCATTTAGATATCTGACAATTTGCCTAATCTGTCATGAAGGAGGTTACCGCGGGATTTACACCAAGCTGCACATTTAGTAACGTTTCCCTGGTAGACGCCAGCAGGGAAAGGTCAGAGGTTGTAGTGTGTGGGGAGAAGCAAACCCAGTCAGAAGCAGGTGCACCAGGGGACCTTCCCAGCAGGCAGCGGTGCATGGTGAACTTTCACCCTCACATCACCCACAACCCCCTGCTCTAGCACACACCGCTGCTTCACAAGTGTCCGTCTGCTCAGAACAACACGGCTGCTGTATGATGTCCACTGGGGGGGCAGGTGGGAGGTGTGGGGGAGGTGTGGGGGAGTTACCCGTCGCGGTGGACAGCCGAGTGGCCAAAGCGGTTGACGTCGTGGGACAGGTCCGGCTTCGGCAGCACCGTCCACTCGTCACACACTGGAAGACAGACAGAGACAAAGAACCATGAGGATCCAGAGACACTCTCACTCCGTTTGGGTTGATTAACAGGCACAAACAACATCTGCCTGCTATCTAGCAACGTCAAACACTGCAGTGATTCGTTCTCTGCCGCAAGAACCGGCATAAAAAAACTAATTTAATCAGCAATTAGCAAGCGCTTAATTATAAGCCTACTTCAAAAGCGCTGGCTTATGAATGCAGCATCAAGGAAGCTCGTATGTTCACTACGTTTACAATACTGCTGATCTTAGTACAGGTACTTGTTTACATTCCTGCTGATCTTAGTACAGGTACTTGGTTTACATTATTGCTGATCTTAGTACAGGCACTTGTTTACATTACTACTGATCTTAGTACAGGCACTTGTTTACATTACTACTGATCTTAGTACAGGCACCATGTTTACATTACTGCTGATCTTAGTACAGGTACTTGTTTACATTACTGCTGATCTTAGTACAGGTACTTGTTTACATTACTGATGGTCTTAGTACAAGTACTATGTTTAGTCATTATTTCAGTCCTGTCACAGACATACGCCAGACAGAACTTCATCACAACTCATGGACTTGAAAATTCACCCTCTATCCCGTCAGCTATAGTACTGAACTGGTTACAGAATCTAATAATCCTGCATTAGGAATATTTACAGTGAGGCAGGACCAGTTTCAGCGTCCATCAACTCTTCCACCATAGTTTCAGAGTGGAACCAACTACAGGACAGCTCAATGTCTTAATTGGCTTCAGCTAGCACACTTGGGGAAATCAGGACTAAGCAGTTGTCCATTATTCCAAAGTCCAAGGCAGACAGAGAAGCCCTGAAGTGTCTGTAATCCCGTGGCCTACCTGTACAGCACAGGGAAGAGATTTTCTGCTATAAGTGATAAAATATAAAATGCTAATGGTAAAATGGTCTCAAAGCTAATGAGACCGCGTCCTGTAGTTAGGATAAACGTTTTTAGTGTCGGAGGTCGTAGATCAACAGACAAAACTAACCTTCACAACAGTTTTTGTCACATCACCATGAAAAATTACTTAATGAGGGCTTAAATATTTAGGCTTAAACCTAGTACACATACTCTCATCACCCCCACACTTTTCTAGAGCTCAGCATTGTCCAGAACAGAACTAAGCAAACAATTACGTCCTCCACCGTTAGGAAGAGGCTGGGTGCGGGGCTAAGCTGCCAGGATTTCTAATGTGTTCTATTAGATGAATTCAAACCCTCAAATGTGAGGAGTTTTCATATTCCATATTGTAGTAGTAATAACAATAATAATAATAATAAGAAGAAGAAAGGGTTCCCCATATGAGATATCATGTAAAACAGCAGCTCTGTTCTCAAAATAGATTTGTTCTCAAAAACCACAGATATGAGCAGTCATGGTGTGAGCTACACCTCTGAACCGAAACGAGGCAGTCATGGTGTGAGTTACACCTGTGGACCGATACGAGAGTCATTTTAACGTGGAGGTACGCAGTAAGAAAAGATCAGATTAAGACTGGCAAACAGAAAACACATATTTCTGAATTCATCCTCCACCCTTGCTAATCTATTTATTTTAAACAATCACAGTTATCATAACATGAAAAACCAAGTCTAATTCTGTGAAATTTAATTCAATCCTTTAATTTCTCAAGTCTCAGATAAAGCTTTGCCTCAGCAATTATGTTCTTAGCTGAACAGAAATATCAAACCAGACATATTCGAATTAGGATCTAGATTCACACACACACACACACACACACACACACACACACACACACACACACACACACACACACACACACACACACACACACACACACACACACACACACACACACACACTAACTAAAGTAGTTCATGACTTAATATCACTTTGATCGTGTTCTTGCTACTTAATCAAAGTACGAAGTCCTAGCAGCAAGCTCTAAAGAAAACCCTGTGGACATCAGTGATGTTAGTGAACCAGAACTCACGACTCGGATGCCGTCTTACTGGATACTGCCGTCTGGATAAACGTAAGCACAGCTGACAGTGGGAGAGGAGTGTGTATGGCTGAAGGGACACGCCCGTGTTTCCTGTAGCTCGGGATGGGAGAAGACGCATTAGCGTTCACCGCCATGCTGATGACACCTCCATCAACACACGCCACGCAAAGAGGACGGGACATACCGCCTTAAAACCATGGACGACTATGGATGGGACACCGGGGACGGGAGGCGAATTCCTCGTTCTTAATTCAGTGTGGTAGTCTCGTTTAGGGTCCCGAGACCTTGAGAAATAACCTCACACGTTCGGTCTCGGTGGCTTCTCGATTGCACCAAGTGTTTTCTCGAACATCCAGAATCTTCTGACATTTGTGTGGATGCAAGTAAAAGTCGATAGTCCTTCAGCCTTGAGCAGAAACCTCCCTTACCGAGGTGTGTGGGGACAAGTCCACATTTTACCAAGCAGAATATTAATGCTGGAATGCTAGAAGAACTAGCCGGATATCCCAAATCACTTTTAGTTCTGATAAATCCCCCTCATGAACATGTGTAATGCTGGTCACATCTGGTGAGTATTTTACAATAGCCTTCATCTTGTTTTGATTTCACCCTCCTCTTCATCCAACTGCTTGTTGAGGATTTACCAGAGTAAATCAGTTCAGCCACACTGTTGTTTTCATCTAAACTCATCAGATCCATACGCAGGAAGGAAGACGTCACCCCAAATTCTTCTGAACCCATGTTATCCACGTCCCTTCTCCCTACCAAACCTGGTTTTGAGCCTCGATTCCTTTAATAGTTTCTGGTGCGCGTCATGTCTGAGCTTGGCCATCATAAAACCCTTTGTGATGGTATTTGTTCTGAAAGCTATGTAGACAAAATCAAAAAAGCGAATTCTCCTAAAACACACATCATCCCACGACAATATGACCTGGATTGCTTTCCTGTCCAATACTGCAAACCTGAGGACATTAGAAAGGACGTGGAGACTATAGGGGAAAATGTAATGTGATGCTTGAAATACTGTATGGAACTGCTTGTGGTAAAGGTCTAAAATAATCATCAAGTCTTGGTATTCACTGCCCTCTGCTGGACGTTGTGGTAACTGCAGCCCTGAAGGTTCTTTGGTTCCTGTACACGAGATTGACTCTAGGCTTAATTGAGTTCAGCGTTTAACTTCTTCAAACACAGCAGTTAGCCTCATCACACAGACACGGCGCTGCTTAATTTACAATTAGTGTGAGCGGAGCGGAGAGAACAGGTGGAGAGAGGACTCTTCTGTCTGGAGATGACCAGGGCAGGTCATGAGAAGATGGTGTCCAGACGGTCAACACAACCAAGCAAGTGTAGCAAGAAAGCATTCAAGTCCAAATACGCACCGACCTGTATCAGCTGTTAACATCTGTTAGCTCTTCGCTCGACATTTTAACTCCATACAATGTGCACGGCCACCACAGGTTTAAGATCATACTTCTAATATGCATCAACGGAGGTTATGGCATATTTGAAAGCATACTGTTGAACATTAATTATCTCTGTCCACAGTCTCCCACACCCACAGCAAAATAAAAACCTCGTAATCTGGTGGCCGTTCTGTTCGAGCCCCTGCAGACGGGGAATGTTTGCATCTGTCAGTCATGAACTAATGACTCCTTCATGTCCCGCTGCTAGAGACCCTCCCACTGTGTGTATGACAATCACCCACACGGTGGCCAAGAGAGTGTTTGGGAAATTCAACTAAATGTGTGTTGGCATCTCTGCATGAGAATTTCAACACATTTAATAGAGGCGGTACGGACACTAAAAGATCATATTTTTCACTGGTATTACAGTGTAGAACTGAAAGTAGGAAAATAAGACTAAATATTTGCAGTATTCTCATGACATTGTTCACTGTGTCCTACTCCTGACTAACCCTCGAGTCATGGAGAGGTTCCTGTTGGTTTTGTATCAAGCAGGGCGTGAGAGTTACTGGCCATGTCAAGCTACGATCATAAAGTGCTGTGATATAATGTGTTTAAGGTCTTGGTTTGCCCCAGATACTGACATGTGATGTGTAGACATTACACCACTGCGTAGATAAATCACCACACAGCTTTCAGTTGGGCTACAGCTAAAAGAACCAAAGGGAAGATGCCCATTATTGTGGTAAAACCTGTCTGTTGAAAGTCTGTAAAGCATTACATTGTAAAATGTTGAAGTAGGAAGTCTAGGATTGTCAGTGATTAGAACAGAGCTTCATGGTGATCAGGTGTGGCAGCACAGTGGTGTGGGTGGATGTTCTGGGATGGAGCCGATGGCCTCTTACTCACTCAGGTCATAGGCCATGAAGTCAGAGGAGAAGCACTTGGCTCCGTGACTCATGGACGTGTCGTTGTGGGTGTTTCCTCCGAATATCAGCAAGTTCCCGTCCACCAGCACTGCCGTGTGGAGGTAGCGGAAGGAGCCGCTGTCTTTCAGAATCGACCTGCGGGGACAACGTGGCTTTAGTGGTGCAGCCGGGCGGGACACGGGGGGGGGGACAGGGTGGTGTTGGGGGCACTACCTGACGGGTCCTGAACACAGTCCTGAGTAGAAAGAGTTCCACATGCCACCCACCCATCTCCTCCAGAGGCTTTATCGGCTCCTCCAGAGGGTGGAGGCAAGCTCAGCTCAGGCAGGCTACACCACGCTCAACACCTGCTCCACACATCCCGTGCTTGACTAATTACACGGCCCTACCGAAATGTCAGAATGCCGGGCAAAAATGTTTCGGTATTTATCAGCTTGATTTTTGCAATTACCAGCGATTTCTTGTGGCCTTTTTACCAAAGGTGCTGTTATTGTGGAAGGCTCCATATGGAGGTCATACGCTCTCTAAGGCTGTTTAGCGCATGTCTGGGTTCTAGGGGGCGAGGGCTAACTCCGCCTCCTGCGTGTATGAGTTCTAGGGGGCGAGGGCTAACTCCGCCTCCTGCGTGTATGAGTTCTGGGGGGCGAGGGGTAACTCCGCCTCCTGCGTGTATGAGTTCTAGGGGGCAAGGGCTAACTCCGCCTCCTGCGTGTATGAGTTCTGGGGGGCGAGGGCTAACTCTGCCTCCTGCGTGTATGAGTTCTAGGGGGCGAGGGCTAACTCCGCCTCCTGCGTGTATGAGTTCTAGGGGGCGAGGGCTAACTCCGCCTCCTGCGTGTATGAGTTCTAGGGGGCGAGGGCTAACTCCGCCTTCCGCGTGTCTGGGTTCTAGGGGGCGAGGGGTAACTCCGCCTCCCGCGTGTCAGTTCTCGGGGGGGGGCGAGGGGTAACTCCGCCTCCCGCGTGTCAGTTCTCGGGGGGGGGGTAACTCCGCCTCCTGCAGACTCACCACATTCTCTTGTCAATGTCGTAGCGGTACAGGTCGCTGGCTAGGCCGTACTTGGTGGCGTTGAAGGCCTTGTAGCCTCCATGGATGTAGATGGAGCGGGAATCAGGGTCATACACACTGCTGTGGCCATAGCCACCGTGAACCAGCGCTCCGCCCGTCTCCAAAACACTCCACCTGTTATTCACTGCATCCAGAGAAAAGGGGAGGGGGGTTAGATAGATAAAGATAGAGTTGGAGAGAGATATATAGAGTGTGATGAATGATATCAGCTTAGACTGCAGGTCATATTAATAATATAGAAAAAAAGACTAAATTAAGCAGATGATAAATATGACGGTGAGATGGTGGTCGGACGGTCGGACGTCTCTGCTGACCGATGTCGTACTGCTGCACTTGACTGATGTATCCGTAGATGGGGCAGTGGCCGAACACCACCAGCATGGCGGGCTCGGAGCCGTCGGGCTTCAGCTGCACCACGTGGGCCGAGTGACCCACCACGGCGTACTGCTCCTTGGCCCGGGGACTCAGCTGCTCCCACGAGTGGTTGTGTGTGTGGAACACCCAGAGCTCCGAGGTCACGTTGCCTGTGGAGTCCACCTTCCCACCGTACATGAAGATCTTACTCTGAGAGGAGCGCAGGACACACACACACACACACACACACACACCATTTAAAAAATAAACACGTTCTTTAAAACTGTGTGTGTTTAGCGAGGTGGGCCGACACACACACACACACACACACAGACACACACCTCATGCACAGCCAGAGAGTGGCCATAGCGCGCAGTCACGTAGTTGACCGAACGGTTCAGAGACATCCAGCTCTCGGTGGAGAAGTCGAACCTGAGTGGGACAGAGAAAACCATCGTACCTTCTGGTCCACAGTGGGGTGGATGTGTGGGGCTTTTGTGCATGTGAACTCACGCCGTCACCATCTGGTAGTTTGTGTAGTTAAACACATGTCCGCCGATCACCCACATGACGTCTTGGTGGAGCACTGCCTTATGGGACGCCCGTGCCAGCCCCGGGCCGCTGTACTTCTCATGGGTCCAGAAGGAAACATTAGCAGGTACTGACACGGAACAATCAGGACCTGAAACACAGACCCACAGACAGATGAGCAGCCCGCACCAACAGACCAGAAATCACCGACTCCATATTCCGATTACGCTCACTTATGCTCGTTTTAGCTTCAACTGTCCTCACTAGTACAAGAAACATCCTGATCAAAATGAGGGAAAATGCAGGAGACACTGCACACATTTTCAAAAATGAGTTAAACAGATTCACATTAGCAGCAACAAACATTCAGGTGTCAAATGCAGATGGACATGTCTAGAGCGCCTGTCTAGAGTGTCTAGAGCGCCTGTCTAGAGCGTCCAGAGCGCCTGTCTAGAGCGTCCAGAGCGCCTGTCTAGAGCGTCCAGAGCGCCTGTCTAGAGCGCCTGTCTAGAGCGTCCAGAGCGCCTGTCTAGAGCGTCCAGAGCGCATGTCTAGAGCGTCCAGAGCGCCTATCTAGAGTGCCCACAGTGTCTAGAGCGCCTGTATCGTGTGTCATTGACATTATCAACTTGTTTTAACCAGAAACTTAAATCTTCACTGATGTAATAGTGCAGTTTGTGTTAGAAGAAGCAGGACAGGAGATCCAGTAGGAGATCCAGTAGGAGATCCAGTAGGGGTTTAGGGATTAGATGCCATATATTGTCAAATCAATATCAGCTCTCCAAGTCCTGCACACTAATGAATCTCTCACACTCTGCTCATCTATGCAGACATCACTGCTGGAATTTTCCATCAGTAAATGAGTGTACTGGGGAAATATATTTGGTAATTAGCACCACTCCAAGCAGAGCCTGAGGCGAAGGAGAAACGTGAGCACCTCTAGAGCAGCGAGGACAGACTGCAGTTCTGCTGAACAACCCGCTGAAATCAGCACACTAAACTCTACAGGAAAACCTCGTACGGTCTCAGATAAACTAAGCCAAGTCCCACTGCTCATGAAAATTAACTCCTCACAGTCAATTGCTGGATGTGCTTAAAACAAACATCAGCTCGGCCTCCTGCCCACACGCTGGTGTGTGTGAGCTGGGTGTGTGGACACAGCCAAGGACACGGATCTCTTCACATGCTAACACCACTCCGCAGCACTGCAGAACCACACCAGGTCCAAACCAAGTCCAAGCCCAGCGTTAAATATTAAAAAGGACGGCATCTCTGGGTGGAATACGCAAGGAGAAACCCAAAGAGCAGACAGCCGGGTCACGAGGCACGAGGAGGCCAGCCCTCCCTACCCCGACCCAGCTAAAGGCCACGCTGGAGCCATGCTGCCCGGAGCACTCGCACAAGTGTGTGTGTGTGTGTGTGTGTGTGTGTGTGTGTGTGCGCATATATATTTATAAGGGCAAAACAGCAATGGATGTCCTGCTTCGTTGCCTTAAGTTCACTTTAAGCCAATGTACGAAATGATGACGTCAATAAAGAGCAAATTCAGACCACAGCTGAAGGAAGCCGGGCGGGGGCGGGGACAGAGAGAGACCGCGAGAGAGAGAGAGAGAGAGAGAGAGAGAGAGAGAGAGAGAGAGAGAGAGAGAGAAAACAAAGGATGGAAATGGAGGATACACGGATACAAACTAGGCACTGAGAAAAGTTTTGGAGAGTTGAATCAGAACAGGGGAGGCAGGTTAATATCCCCCATGAATCACTGCAACACAAAAACTGCTTTATACAGCCACAAACCTACAAAGTTCGTAGGGCAGATGCCAAAGTCTTGCACATCGTGCTGCAGTGAACGTAGACACTACAGGCTCCATCAGAGACACCCACACCAGGCATGAGACATCAGGCCGTAGTCGGGAGTGGAGCTGACACGCTCGGTGGAGCTTCCAAAAACCACATGATGTGAGTGTTAACCCAGCAGCCAGACACTGGGGGGCTTGCCCAAAACGGGCGGGGTTCTCCACGGAGGGGCCGCCCACCTTGCCAGTCCGGGTTGCAGACGCAGCGATCGGTGCCGGGCTGACAGGAGCCGTGTGAAGGGCCGCTGCAGTTCCTGGAGCAGTACGGCACGTCGCACGCTTCGCCCGTCCAGCCGTCCACACACTCGCACCGCACGCGCTCGCCGGACGGCCGACACACACCGCGGCCGGAGCAGTCGTTGGGACACGCGTTTACCCTGCAGGGGGAGGGGGGGTTAGTGACGGAGCACATTACACTTCAGTGTTTGGTTTACTGGGGGCAGACCAAGACAGTGGAACCCAGAACAGGAGGGGAGGGACGTCACTACAGAACACAAGGAAATATTAACATAAATAGCCCTAGTTACATTAGAGTATGAGAGTATAGTATGAGCAGTATATAACCCAGTATGTGTGTGAGAAAGAGGGAGAGACAGACAGGGAGGGGTGAGAGAGAGTGAGTTATAGGAGAGAGTGAGTTATAGGAGAGAGTGGGGGAGTGAAGCAATAAAGAGGAATGGAGAGTGAGAGAGTAGAGAGAAATCTGTGCTGCATTATATAATATATAAATATGTAATTTTGCACATAAATATATCCTGTTGTATAATATGGGAAGTGCTAGCAGAGCTAGTCGTGGAGACATGAGCAGCAGGTTGAGCTGGGTCGACGCTTTCTGGCTCTCTAATGAGGCGTGTAAGAGAACACAAGTCCTGGTTTACCTGCGTGTGCGTGAAACTCACTCAAGTGTTCGTCTCACTCAAGTGATCGTCTCACTCAAGTGATCGTCTCAGAGCCCAGAGCTGTGCTAGTGAAGCAGCAGTTTTAGAGACACAGGTGCTGCATTCAAAGTTACGCTGGCATTAGAAATGCTACCGCTAGCCCATTAGTAAGCAGCTCACTCTCTGCTACAGCTGAACAGAGCAGAGAGTGTGTGTGTGTGTGTGTGTGTAAGTTAAGCATCTGTCTGATGCCCTTCAGTGAGCTTTGTTTTAAGAGAGAAGTCTTGGTGTGATGGGTGTGAGCGTGAACATGTACGTGTAGAGTGAGTGTGTGGCCGTTTGATGTTCTTTTGATTCTGCACTACGTAGTGTTTCTTTGGGGAAAAGGGGGTCCAACATGAATACGGTCGCTATAGTAACTGTAACCGTGAGCAGCAGATCTCCCCAGCAGCAGGCCCCTCCCCAAACCCAGAGGGCAGAGACATCAAACACATGCTGTCTGCACCCTCCCTCCCTCCCTCCCTTTCTCTCTACACCACACTCCGGTTAAAGACGGCAGCCCGGCGGTCTCGTGCCCAGATACCGGGTAACGAGACCCTCCGTTAATGTTGGAGAGTTATCTTTAGCATCATATGTTACTTACATTTTCTGTAAGTGAAAAAATGAATTAAGAACACTATTGTGAATTAAAACTCTCATTGTGGAATACAAAGTTTTAACCATTTAACGTACTGACTTGCATATTTGGTGGTTTGAGGTAAAGTATTGTTAAATAAAACATTCAAGACTGCTGGTACAGGTCTAAGACGCTGGGATATGAAAAATGGGCCTGTCAGTTACACACGGGCAATTTCTGGAAAATCAAAGAAATCTCAATCTCGGAAAGTGCAGGACACTTATTTCCCTGCCAGCTTGGTGAAGGCCTGGCGACTCGGACTCGCCTGTAAGAGATGTTGAAGCCGGTGAGGTTGTAGGCAGCATCACTGAAGAAGTGGAGGAGGGTGTAGCCGGATTCTGCCACCACCTCCGGCACTGTCTCGTTGCTGTAGACCTCAGGAACGATCAGCCCGCTGCAACGAGACATTGTTTTTGCTCCCTGGAAACAACTGGGCTGAGAGCAAAATCAAACAGTTCTGCGGTGGAGTGGGTCGAAGCCGACAGGCGATCAGATGTTTATTACTGGGGCTACAGGGAAGAGTCCTGGGGGAGCACACAGACTGGGGGTCGCCCCATCACACACACCTCTACCGCACTTTACTGGTGATGTGGCATTTTATGTGGCATTTTTAAAGTGCAATGAAGTGGTGCAGACACAAGAGCAGCTTGTCATCGCTTAAATGTCGTGAAGTGAGAAATTCTTACTGGTTATCGTGTGTGACCGTGTTTTGTTTGTTTTTAAAATAAACACCGCAACACAACCAGTACAGCATGTACCAAAACAAAGAAAAAAAAACAACAAAAATCTAACCTTAAAAAACTACAAAAATCTAATCTAACCTTATACTACCATTATCTAAAACTTATTTAAATGGAATTCAACTTTATAGGATATAAAACTTTACTGTGTGGTAGGCGTGTGTATAAAGGCGTGTGTACAGCCCCTATGAAAGCTCAAACACTGTTTAGTATGGTGGTAACGTGAAACCATAGCGACTGGAGGGATTTGTAAATTACAATTATTTAAATTTTCTGTTCCACATTCATCAAATAAAGTTGGTTCATACACATTTAGTGACAGAGCTTCACATCGGCATTTTGGTCAGAGTGTGTAAGACCTCGGTGTAACAATCACAGGAGGCTTCCCACGTAAGTGGAAAACACTGGGATTTGAGTTTTGTTTACACAGTAACAGTTTGCGACATCCCCATGACACAACAGTCACATGCATTTTAAAAAGCTTGTTCAGAGTGTAGGCCTATCTCTCTCACACACACACACACACACACACACACACACACACACACACACACATGAATGCAGCTATTGTAGAATGATGCTTAACATTAGTGGTGGCCATTGTCATACGCACCTAACTAAAACCCAAACTAAAAAGATTGTTTTTTTTTTACCCACGTTATCCGTCTTTCATCGCTGACGTCACATACTCTCTGAATAGTTTTACTGGAATTACAATGCGGTGGAAAAGGCCTGTCAGATCAGGGCTGTGGGAATGCATTACACAGCGATTCTGAACTGGTTTCTAACACAAGAAACCAGGAAAGAAACAACATGCAGCTTTGCATCTGCCAGAAAAGTCCCTCAAACTTCTGCACTGCAGTCTGGGCTGAACTCTCCAGCTTTAGAAAACAGACAGTTAATCTCAGAGAGAAATTCATCAACAGAGAGAAATGCATCTATTTGTAGTGGTAGAAATCCATGATTGTGGATGTATAAAGTGCTAAATGTTCTCGCGCATCTCAAATTATGGCGACGAGGCAATTGTATAATAATTGCAAATGGCCCAATGCTATTATCATATTATGATAATAATTTAAACCTCAGGTTTTTGTAATAACTCGTATGGACATGATGCGTGTAGACCATGTGACAATTTGAAAACACTGAGTTCTATAGAATCCTTGCGGGCTGTTATGTGAACGATACCAACACGCCCAGGTGTGCACAGACGCAGGTATTTCCTTAACCCCCCCCAGTACCTGAAGGCAGCCAGCAGTGGAGAGTAGATGGAATCGCCATCGTACACGTACAGATGGTCCCAGCTGCACTCGGTGGCGAAGTGCTCGAAGCGCAGGCGTAGAACAGAGTTGGACCTGTCCACACAACACGCATCAGTCACTCACGTGTGCAGGCACGTGTGCATCAGGAAGCAGGAACAAACGTGTCCACTCACCCCCCCTCGACGAGCCACGTGCATTTGGTTTTGTATTTGTAGTTCCCCGGGCCGTCGGACAGGTACCCAGACGACCCCGTGAGCCTGCGGACCAGATCGGCACAGAAACAGTCCAATAAAACACACCTTGTTTCATTAAACAATAAAACGCACCTTGTTTTATTCAACAATAAAATACATCACAGAAAGTCCAGCCGGAGTTGACCTGCTTTGAATCTACTAATATGATCAGAGTAAAGGCGGAAATGCACAAATGTTTCAGTTAATGCATCACATGGTGAACCTTCACTGTCTGCCAGGAGCTGGATACACAACATGATTCAGTTCCTCACGGTACTGGAGGGAGATACAAGGGTCAAAGGTCAGTGCAAAGCTTCATGACAGCACGTAACTTTATTAGGTGTGTGTTCCAGCACTGGCTTGGCTGACGCATGCTTTAGCTTTCACAGGACTCTGACTGGTTGTGTGTGAATTCTGCAGATACTCATTATGTGGTTATGTGATTAAGGCCATTTTGAAATTTTGGTCTTTTCACTGTGACCTTATGCAGTGCACATACCACAAAGGATTTGGAAGATGTAAAGAACCAGGTATATTCACGTCTTGCAATCCTGCTCACAAATTAAAGACCCCTGTGAACAGGTAAAAAAGGACTTCGTCTGGACAAAGACTTGTGGTTGCCATGTTGTTGTTGTTGTTTTTAAACATAGCCTAATTAAATCATTTCATACAGACTTTTGGCTGAGATAATGAATGGCACAATGACAACAGATGCCACTGCCAAACTGAAACATGAAAACCTCGACAGCACTGATCCCAGCTGTTTGATACTGGGCCTTGAACTGGACTCGTGAGGATAAACTGGCCGATTCCATGATCTACGTGTGGGTGGTTTCACCTTGGAGAAAGGCGTCAGCACCGTGATAGGCTACTGTGGTCCTGTTTTTGACCAATCATCTGTGAGAACTCACAAGAAACTAGGGCAGGAAAACATTTACTTCTAGTATTTCTGCATTCGCATTGTATGTAGCGAACACGCCAGCGCTCGAGTCCACGGGCCTGTTTGTGTGCATCGTAACATCACACTACATCTGAGACAAGGCGGTACAAGACCAACGACTTCATCAGTGCGAAGAAGCATGTGGGGGACGGTGAGATGGGGGTGGTGACGGTGTTGTGGTGACAGTGTTGTGTGGGTGGTGACGGTGTGGTGTGGGTGGTGACGGTGTTGTGTGGGTGGTGACGGTGTTGTGTGGGTGGTGACGGTGTTGTGTGGGTGGTGACGGTGTGGTGTGGGTGGTGACGGTGTGGTGTGGGTGGTGACGGTGTGGTGTGGGTGGTGACGGTGTTGTGTGGGTGGTGACGGTGTGGTGTGGGTGGTGACGGTGTTGTGTGGGTGGGGATGGTGGATTGTGATGGTGTTGTGGTGACGGTGTGGTGTGGGTGGTGACGGTGTTGTGTGGGTGGTGACGGTGTGGTGTGGGTGGGGATGGTGGATTGTGATGGTGTTGTGGTGACGGTGTTGTGTGGGTGGTGACGGTGTTGTGTGGGTGGTGACGGTGTTGTGTGGGTGGTGACGTTGTTGTGTGGGTGGTGACGTTGTTGTGTGGGTGGTGACGGTGTTGTGTGGGTGGTGACGGTGTTGTGTGGGTGGTGACGGTGTTGTGTGGGTGGTGACGGTGTTGTGTGGGTGGTGACGGTGTTGTGTGGGTGGTGATGTTGTTGTGTGGGTGGTGACGGTGTTGTGTGGGTGGTGATGTTGTTGTGTGGGTGGTGACGGTGGATTGTGATGGAAAAAAAGCTCACAACACTAATTCATTCGTCTAAGCCTACATCATGTATATTCGACCCAGTTCCAACCAGTCTATTCAAAGACCTACTCCCAACTATTGCAGGGCCCTTACTTAATATGATTAACAGTTCCCTTAACCTAGGATATGTGCCCAAACAATTAAAATGCGCCGTAATTAGACCCTTGATTAAAAAACAGAATCTCGATCCGCAGATTCTAGCCAACTATAGACCAATTTCTAATCTCCCATTTATCTCTAAAATTCTAGAAAAAGCAGTTTACAATCAGTTAAACCATTATCTCCAATCAAATATTATCCATGAAAAGTTCCAATCAGGATTTAGACCGAACCACAGCACTGAAACAGCTTTACTCAGGGTAGTGAATGATTTACTAATATCGTCAGATAATTGGCTCATCTCGTTCCTTATACTGTTAGATCTTAGCGCAGCTTTTGATACTGTAGACCACAACATTTTGCTAGATCGACTAGAAAACACGGTAGGTATCAAAGGAGTTGCACTCTCCTGGTTTAGATCATATCTGACCGACCGCTTCCAATGTGTAAGTGTTAATAATAAAACATCTAAATCTGTTCAGGTTAAATATGGTGTCCCACAAGGGACAGTCCTAGGACCACTTCTATTTACACTTTACATGTTAACCTTAGGCGAGATTATGCAGAAGTTCGATATCAGTTTCCACTCCTACGCAGACGACACCCAACTATATTTATCGGCTAAACCCGATGATTTAGGTGTAAACAGTAAAATCGAGAAGTGTGTAGAAGAGATAAAACATTGGATGGCGTGTAACTTTCTAGCACTAAATCCAGATAAAACAGAATTAATAATAGTTGGGTCTAGGGCTGCGAGAGACAAGATACATAATGTAGCATTGAACCTACATTCCTTTACTATAACCCCCAGAGCAGAGGTAAAGAACTTAGGTGTCACAATAGACCCAGATCTCTTGTTCGATTCACACATTAATAATATAATTAGGGTAGCATTCTTTCACTTACGCAACATTGCTAAAATTAGATATATATTAAATACTAGTGATGCGGAAAAGCCAATCCATGCATTCATATCCTCTCACCTAGATTATTGCAATAGTCTCCTAGCTGGATGTTCTGGTAAATCGATAAACAAACTCCAACAAGGCACCCTTATATCTGGCCAACCTCCTCCACCATTATGTCCCACCACGTAGACTGCGTTCTTCTGACACCGGTCTCCTTGTTGTTCCTAGGTATAAGTTAAGCACTATGGGGGATCGATCATTCAGTGTGGCTGCCCCAACACTTTGGAACTCTCTCCCGCCATCACTCCGTCTCTCTTCATCTCTCAATTCATTCAAAACACAACTAAAAACTCACCTGTTTTCTCAATATTTTCACCTAAACTCTTCATCCTAGACCGGCTTCAATTTATTTAATCTGTTTGTATTGGTGTTGCCTGTTTTCTATTTTTTGTATTGTTTATTAGTTTGCGTATTTTTGTTTTTACATCTGGAAAGCGTCCTTGGGCATCTTGAAAGGCGCTATACAAATGGAACTTCTTATTATTATTATTATTATTATTAGGGATTTGGACCCATTATATTGTTAACCTTGTAAATCCTGTAAAGCGCTTTGTGACAACATGTGTTGTGAAATGCACTATACAAATATATTTGATTTGATGGTGTTGTGTGGGTGGTGATGGTGTTGTGAATGGTGATGGTGTTGTGGGTGGTGATGGTGTTGTGGGTGGTGATGGTGTTGTGGGTGGTGATGGTGTTGTGGGTGGTGAAGGGCTCCAGTGCTGACAATATGAGAATACAACACGCTTTGCAATTATGGGCTTCTGAGATCAAATCAAAACATGTCAAATATTGCATCTCAGTGAATTCATCTCAGTGAAATCATGGCAGCATCATTCAAACCAATTTCCCTGATGAAAAAAATTCTAGTCTCAGCTAATTTAATTAAAATGCCAACACTCCCTAACACACATGCCCACACACACACCCCAAATGCTGTGGCAAAGCTGTGATATCTCTCACTAAAATACAGTACTCATTTAATTTAATAAGAAGAATTTTAATGCAAGCTAATCAGAAGACTGTAGATCAAAATAGTAAAAGTTTAAAAAACTTTAAAAAACATTAAAACAATGTATTTCAGACAGAGCCGTAGAGAACAAGCCAACGGCAGCTAGCAGTATCAAATCAGTATGAGGAGTAAGAACTCGCCGTGTACCAGGCCCACATACAGCACCTACAGGATGGTAAGGTGCATTTCATCTATTTAAGACATATACAATGGAAAGAGACTGTGTGTGTGTGTGTGTGTGTGTACATGTGTGTGTGACACAGAAGCATACAGCTCTGCTTCTGACACAGATCTGTTGCCCTCCAAGTGATGGTATAAAAGGTGCCTATTCATTACAGCAAACTCCACCTGTGATAATTATGTTATGGAATTATGAATTTTCACTGAATCAAAGAACCAGGAACACACAGAAGAACGGGAGAAGCAGGCCTATTCTGCTACTTTGATACAGGATACTCATCCTAGCTCTGTGTCTTTAATGACCCACTTTCACTGAGAATAGTTGCTTTTATATTATTCTATTAATGGACAACCCTTGATGAAAGGCCATTAATAACATCAGCCAACATTGCTATCATTTACCGCTTCACACACAGGCATGTGGTATGAAGGCATTAGTGGTCTAGTATTCATGGAATCAACATTTCTAATACACACACACAACTGTCAGACACACACACCCAGAGTACTTGAAATACTAGGAGAAATACTAGGACTCTTGTTAGAAGTGAACAGCCGTATTTGCACAGGCCACCAAACTAAAGAGACTTTATATGTGGGTGTATTGCAAGTATGCAGACACACGTACAATAAAAATGAGTAAGCAGACAGATAGTGTACTGCGTGTGCGCGTGTGTGTGTTGTGAATAAATGCACATCCTTAACAGAACGAAGACCTCCGTGACAGCTCAGATGAAACAGCACCAGCTCAGTCACCCACTACACTGGCGTTTGGCTTCACTTCAGACAATCCCAGACCCCCAAACACAACAAGTGCCCCCCCCCCCCCCCCCCCCCAACCACGGGGGCCTCCTCCGAGTCCAAAACCCTGGGGCTTCAGGACACTAGAGTCTCACCTTCTGAACATGCTGCCAGCGCTCTAATCTAACACTGCACACTAACAAGTCTCCATCCTAATGTTGGTCAAGGGCTCTTGGTCATGACAGCCAAAGTTCATTAAGTCAAACGAAGCGCTGACCGCTTGTCCAAGTGCGCAATACCGACGGCGGCACAACTGTTGCGCAGACCGTCCTAGACATTAGACCTGCCGCCAGCCCCGAGCATCTAGTGCTCAGTCCCTTACCACTAAATCCCGGATTAGTGTTAATCTGCGTCTCGCGCCCCAGCCACGTCTCCGTGACGCGCGCGCTCTGCAGACAGGTCCATGTTCTGGTCCATGTACCCGATCCACATCTACACGTCCCCGTCCGCTTTTACGCCCCAGCAAAGCACATTTAGGACAGTCGTGCACGTATGACAGTAAAAAAAAAAAAACTCCGAACCAGGTACCGAGCTCAAATAACCCAGCGGGCGGTTCTGTTTAAGGGTTTGCACGGCCCCGTCGCAGGTTCGTGTCCCAGCCGCAGGTCCCGGTACCTGGAGGCGGGTGGAGAGGTGGTGTGGCGCCGGGTGTCTTACCGAAAGCGGCCGCCGCAGTGCTGGCACCGGTCCCCGACCCACCCGGGGGCGCACACACACCCGCCCTGGGCCGGGCTGCACCGCCCGTTCACGCACGGCTCCTCGCACTCCTTCGCCCCGGTACCGACCACCAGACCGGCCAGACACACCACCACCAGCGTCCTCCATCCCGGCCCGCGCAGGCCCGTCCGGGCCAGGCCCAACATCAGGCTCCAGGTCCGGCCGAGGGCCCTCCGAACCTCCCCGGACATCCGCGACCAAGTGTGTGTGGGTCGGCAGGCGAATCCGCGGGTACCGACACGGGCCGCCGGGTGTGTGTGTGTGTGTGTGGTGAGCAGCGGGGCGGAGCGGGGTTCGTGGTGTCGGTGGTGATTGCGGTTCCGTCTCGTCTTTTGTGGCGGACTTTTATCTTCTCTTCCCCCCCCCGCTCACATCTTATCGCCGCAGTGCTGGAGCGCACCCGGACGTGACGTAGACCCGGCCGGACGCGGAAGCGCCAAGATAAAAGTCCGCGAGGAAAACCGATCAGTCGCTGATCAGATGCATTGATGAATTTGACCCGAAAAAATGCTTGTCAAAATATAAAAGATCCCCCTCTCTCCGTTCGCGCAGATGATGATAGTTATATATATTTTTGCTTAAATTGTATTTTTCTTTGTATATTAAATTGTAAAATAAATTGTATGTTTTGTAACTCAACTGTTTATATGGATTAAATGTCGATTTATGGTTCACTTATAGCCTACTGTTCAGTTAAAATGTGAAGGTTACACATTTTTGCACGTTGTACTCAAATATATAAAACCATTCAAAAATACAGGAAAACGAAACGAGTCAGCTTTAAAATAATGGCTATTTTCCTATAATCACGGTGGTGCCTTTACATTACAGCTGCATGTTTTCACCTTTTGAATGTTAAAATTCTGTTTTGTTTAGTCCGTTTTGACTCGTCTGAACACGTGGACAGCATATGAATCCTTAATGAGGCTCAAAATTAGAACAGATGTGTGTGCAGATTGAGGTTTGGTGTACTTTTCCAACAATTAATTCGTTATATGACTTGTGAAGTGTAGATATCAGGTGTGGTTAAAAAGGAGCTCGTTTAGTCACAGCTATATAGCGCCACCCTGCGGCATTCATTTCAGATAGCCACTTTCAGTGTGACGTACAGAGGAAACGTTTAATTCAAATTCAAACGATATTCAAATATGATAAACTATGCAATATTGCTCAGGTCTGGTTTAAATTAACGACTGGTGCCTTTTACTTGGTCATGATTAGTTCCTTGGGGGTTAATAGCCTTACATTTGTCCAACAATGTATTTTGTACGTCATCCCACAATGTGTTTAAAATAGAAATAAAATGGAGGATACAACGTACCAGTTGTATCATATTTGTTTTTATGGAATTTCCCAAATTATGCATGTTTTCTATGTAAAGTAAAACTGTTCAAGTGAATGTGGTGTATACATGAATAGGCAACTAGAAGAAGTTATTATAGGTGCTTCTCTTTCTACACTTCAGGTGATCACCCCCCCCCCCCCCCCCCCCCCCCCAAAAAAAAAAATATATATCTAGCACACAGAATCAGCAGGACAGTAGCATCAATAATTAACAAACGTCATAGAAGGTTTATTAAATTGACTTGGAAGAAGTCACAATATTTCAACACACTCCATTACATGAAGTGCATTCATTCTGTATTTATACAACATTCACCAACCCAACAGGATTGATTCTGCAAAGACCAAATAAAAACAAGAACATATTTACATGGGCAGGGGGGAGGATTGTGCCCCAAAGACGCAGGTCAGGGGTTACAGTGGAAAGCCAGCAAAGTGGACTGAACATGGGATCCAACCTGAAACGGTTTCAGATCCAGTACAATAATAAATTTTGATGTAAAACAGCTTGAAACGGAGCCTAAATTAATCAAATTACAATGATGTAATCAATGGCGAAGAAAGCAGACTGAAATTGATCCGACATAATTGTTAATAACACTAACTACACACACAGGGTTAGACTGAGATGAGGATGTAACATCACAGGACATTAGGAGACCTTTCAGAAAGTCTTGTTCCGAGGCTACATACTGACTGGACTTTAAACGAACCTCCTCGGCTGGGCTCAACTGGCATGCTGACAGAAGAAACATCTGCTGTGCTCAAACAGATAAATGAACGGTGGTTTTATGAGGGTAAAACGGAAGAGTTTAGCCAAGGGCTCCCTGACAGGGCCTTCTCCAGAGGTCTGACAGTGGTGACTACAGACTGGTCATAATCTCATGAATTGTCCCCCACAGCAGGGGTGGGGGGGGTTTCATCAGGGCAGGCACCTGGTGCTGTTAACAGCTCCTTCAAACAGCGACACACACACACACACACACACAGTCAATCAATCAATCAATCAATCAATCAATCAATCAATCAATCAAATCAATGATTATTCTCCCACTCACAGGTCGGTTTAACAGTTCGATCTTAAGGGCAAACGTGCAGAAACAGTTAGAGAAAGTGGAATCATAAGAAAAAAATCAAAACAAAATTAATAAAAGTTAAGAAAAAAATCTTAATGAATTATTACTTAATATTTTACAATTATGATGTGTGTGTTACATACTTGGTCAACGTAATTTCTCTTGCTGGATTATCCTACATATCCATGTCTGGCTAAAGCACTTGCTATTGAAGTTCCATGTCCTCTAATCTCATGAAGGTCATCTCGGACACGATACGCCACACCGCTCCAGCTCTTATCTTCTCAGATTATTCTTTCTTTGTGTCCCCCCCCCCACTTTGGTCGGTTGGTGCTTTTTTAATGAAATGAAGTACCGTACACTATGTTCTTTACATCCGTAGATTCAAAAATCTAATTTTCCCCCTAGTTATTGTGAGTGAAACGCATCAATCGTATCTCTCACCATAGAAAAATCATGCTTTTCATAACTCTGTACGCTTACAGTCTCATTTCATACAAACAATATTCCTTCACCATACATGTTCAGTCCAAAGATTTGTCCATTACGCCATTGCTGTGTCAGACACGCTATTCCTGTTTGCCAGTAATTGGCTTTTGTGCCTTATACTCCATGCATCCCGTCAGGACACCTCCCTCAAACCCTCTCGCTCGCTAAAGATGAAGAGTCTATTTACAATGGAGACGAGAGAACCCACACACAACATTCCTCACAAACCATGTGTTTGTGTTGTTGATTCACAGGAAGCAGGTCTCGGACAAGTTCCTTTTAAGACATGCCATGCTAAGTAAACAGTGGTTCAAGGCTGCTCAAATATTCACTGGTGATTACTGCTCAGAAAAACGTTGCGATTCCTCCACGTCCCTCTCGGTTCGATTCCACACGGGTGTGTGTGGGGCGTACTGAGGTAAAAGGTGGCGATGCACGAGTTGGAGCTGGTCAGCTAGAAGAAGTCAAGCGGTAGGTTTAGATCTTCTCTCCTGAGTGAATGACGTCAGCTCTTACAGGACGGGGGAGGCGGGGCAAAGCAAAGGTCCTGGGCAGATCTTCTGTAGAGTGGTGTGTGTGTGTGTGACTGGATGTGTGCCTGAGTAGCACTAAAGGCATACGCTCGTCTGGGGAGCGTAGGACGAGACCATAAGACGTCGAGAAGCTTCACTCGGTCTCGTGAGCAGTACCACGTTAAGTGTGTGCGTTAAGACTGTGTACGTTTGTGCTTTCAAGCACGAGCAGGGACGGGTTCTGCTGCGACTCCAGACGAGCTGCAGGGCGTGGAGAGAGAGCTGTGTGAGATTGTGCGAGACCGAGCGAGACCGAGCGCGGAGGGCCGAGGTTCAGCTGGAGTTGGAGATCCGTGACGGCCGGCCCGTGGAGGAGGAGCTGTACGTCCGGGAACGCTGTCTGATTCTGCAGGGCACCTCCAGCTCCTGAAACAGCGGCGTCTCCGTGATCTCAGACGCTTCAGGACGTTCTGCAGGCACCCGTGAGAGCATAGAGTGTACCATCTTAGCCTGGAACACACACACACATATCAGTACAGAAACACAGATAGCCCTTTTCTACCAACACAGTACCAAAACAAATATGGAACCGTTTCCCACCAAAATAAACATCTCAAAAGTTTGTTCCCAGCTGGAACTAAAGAGCAGAGCGTTCCTCAGCACCACGCGTGACGTGTGGAGAGGGAACGATCACCACACAGCTGGGCGGAGGGATTTGCTAGCGCGTTAGGGTGTGCTCAATGGCATTCTGGGTAACACAAACAAACCAGAAGCCAGAGGCGCCAATTCAGCTCCAGAAACAGTAGTAGAACCGGACCTCGCATTTCCACTACTTCAGCCATTAATGACGTTAAGTTGATCATGTTAACGTAGTAGTGGTAATGTTCAGGAGTACTTAGCACTGTTCTATTCATTATGTTAATATTGTTCCTTATCTGTTATATCATTTATTATTATTGTCCATCTGGTTAATAGTTGAGCCATATTTCCTTTCGGATAATAATCTATAATCTACAAGATCAAAAACGTAATCTAATCCAACATCTTTATACTATGGTTCACTCCACCATCTGTCCACCATCAAAAATAGGTGCAAACACGGGTCACACGAGTCTCTATATAACACCAAGGGAGAATATTCATAGAATATTTCTTTCTAAAGTGAAATTTAAAAAAATCTGGCATAAACACCTAGTAGCACGGGCCAGTGTCCAGTAATACGCGGGAAATGCAAATTAAAATGATATGATAGAAAAATCAGCCAAAATTTCATCTTGTAATGCTACAATTGTGACCACAGGGGGCACAAGAGATCCTTTTTTGCTCTTTTTCCACATCATTTTTTCCAAGTTCTTTCTCTGCCCTCTCTTCTCTTAACCACCAACCCTCTGCACTCTTATATAAAACACATCCTCACCTCCTGGACGTTGCTTTTGTAAAAACTGGCAGGGAACTGCAGTGATCGGACTTCAGTGAGAGTCTATGGGAAGGAAAGCAGAGAGGCACCATTAAAAGCGAGGAAGACCTCAAAATGACGCAGTCTCTCGGTCTCTCTCCCCGTCTCTCCCACTGTCTCTCTCTCCCCGTCTCCCTCCCCATCTCTCTCTCTGTCTGTCTGTCTGTCTCCCTGTCTCTCCCTTTCACTCTGTCTCTCCCTCCCCCGTCTCTCCCTCCCCCGTCTGTCTCTCCCTCCCCCGTCTGTCTCTCCCTCCCCCGTCTGTCTCTCCCTCCCCCGTCTGTCTCTCCCTCCCCCGTCTGTCTCTCCCTCCCCCGTCTGTCTCTCCCTCCCCCGTCTGTCTCTCCCTCCCCCGTCTGTCTCTCCCTCCCCCGTCTGTCTCTCCCTCCCCCGTCTGTCTCTCCCTCCCCCGTCTGTCTCTCCCTCCCCCGTCTGTCTCTCCCTCCCCCGTCTGTCTCTCCCTCCCCCGTCTGTCTCTCCCTCCCCCGTCTGTCTCTCCCTCCCCCGTCTGTCTCTCCCTCCCCCGTCTGTCTCTCCCTCCCCCGTCTGTCTCTCCCTCCCCCGTCTGTCTCTCCCTCCCCCGTCTGTCTCTCCCTCCCCCGTCTGTCTCTCCCTCCCCCGTCTGTCTCTCCCTCCCCCGTCTGTCTCTCCCTCCCCCGTCTGTCTCTCCCTCCCCCGTCTGTCTCTCTCTCACTCCCTCCCTTTCCCCATCTGTCTGTCTGTCTCTCTCTCTCCTTGCTGAACGCAGCTGTGTGTTTGAGTGAGTGCACGCTCTTACCCGGACTCTCTCCATCTGTGTGCGGAACGGGTACAGCAGCTCAAAGAGAATCAGCCCCAGAGAATAAATGTCCACCTTGTGAGAATACAAATTCCCCGACAACTGCAGAGCAAACAAACAGACGTGTGCTTTAATTGCACAATTACACAGACACTGCGAGAGAAGGCGTCTCAGCTCACTACGGCGGTGAGCACGGGGGCAGCGCCCAGCACACACCTGCTCTGGGCTCATGTACAGCTTGGTGCCCACTTGTCCCGTGTGACGGGCAAAGACCGGCATGGGCGTGAGGGCACTCAGCTCTTCGTCATCCTCTTCCTCCTGGTCCATGGCCGTCACCAGTCCAAAGTCCCCGACTTTCACCACGTCGTCCAGGGTGAAGAAGATGTTGGAGGGCTGGGAGAGGAAGGTGATGAAGAGCAGGAGCGATTCACAGCGTTAGCGTGGATACGAGTGTAGCGCTGGATCTGAGGTGCTTGTTCGGCTCGCGGGACGAACGTCCCTCGTGTCCTACCTTGAGGTCTCGGTGCATCAGCCCCTTGCTGTGAATGAAGTCGACGGCCTCGGCGATCTGCAGGAAGATGGCGAGACACTGGGCGTGCTCCCTGAGCTCGGCGTGAGATCGCTGGGCCATCCAGTCCTTCAGGTTCTCCTTCCTGCACAGCTGCATCTGTATGTACAGGTAGACCTTGGGCGTGAGGGGGGGGGCGCGCGGCGGGCGTGGCCGGGCAGGCGCTCAGGTTCAGGGTCGTGGGCCGCGGGGGGGAGGAGGAGGAAGAGGAGGAGGACGAGGGTCCCGGCTGCGCGGGACGCTGGGATTTGGAGGCGGAGCCAGAGCGGGAGCCGGAGAGGCGTCCGGTCCGAACGGGCGTGGTCCGGCTGAGGTCGGCGTCGCTGTTGCGCTGGTCGCAGCCGGAGTCTTCAAACACGATGTCGAAGGAGGAGGAGGTGCAGTCGGCGTGGGTTACGGCGCGGGGGGGGCACAGCTCGAAGGAGTGGGGCGACTCCGACAGGTCCAGGACCGGGTCCACGTCCAGGTCGCAGCGGCTGTCCTGGTCCGACATCATACTGTCCGGCCCCAGACCGTCCACGCACACGTGGTCCTGAGTTGCGGGGCGAGCGTCGCACGGCGAGCCCAGCGGAGAGGGCGTGGAGACGGGCACCTTGACGGAGAACGCCTCCATGTGGTCCGGAGAGCTGAGGGGCCAGTCGGTGGCGCTGATGTACACAAACAGAGCGTTAGAAAGGCCCCCACACACAGAGGGGCGCGGCGGGCGAGCTGGGTGACCCGGTACCTGGCGTCTCGCAGCCAGCGCTGGTCCATATCTTCCTGCCAGCCCTGGGGGGGGCTCTCTTGCCACGCGTTGAAGTAACGGATGATGCCGGGATGTTCTAGCTTGGCCAGGGCCTTCACCTCACGCATCACCTTCTCACGGGCCACTTCCCTACACACACACACACACACACATATATTAAACATTCATACACACACCATGTATATGTACGTATCGCCAGGCAGGTGTTTCATTCCGTTTTACCTGTTTGGTAGACGGATTCTCTTAATGGCATAATGACAATCATCCACTTTGTTCCGAGCTTCAAACACCACCCCAAATCCTCCTCGGCCTAAACACTGCACAGGCTCAAAGTCCGTCAGATACCTGTGGGCGGACACACACACACACACACACACACACACCGTTGACTCTCCTCACTCCCAAAGCTGCCAGATATTCCTGATCTAAAACATCCCTCCCCAGGTGTCCCAGTGCTGACGGGTTTCAGGCATGCTGGCTTGTGCGGGTGCAATGTGGGTCCTGTTCACCTTCATTCATTAAAAGCAGAGGTCACATGACTTCCTTCTAACGTGGACATTGGCTGTATTTTTCTGGAGTGAACGTTTTTATCATGCAGGTTGGAGTGATGGGGGGGAGATACAGTTCTGGAATGGGGAGAGACCAGCTGCTCACAGACTGACATTCCTAGCACTCCTTCTCAAAACCATATGCTCGTCACCCCTGGCTTGAGACAGGGTGTGTTCGTCTATTTCAGGAGTGTGTGTGTGTGTGTGTGTGTGTGTGTGTGTGTGTGTCTAGGGGACGGGGAGAGTCTCATCTCATGTGGTTGTCCCAGCTGTCCACCTCAAAGGAGATCAGCATTTCTGGTGAGCCAGAACCTGCAAGCTAAACCGTCCAGTAGAGGGCAGCACACATGCAAACAGCCATTCTGACCGTAGACGTGGGCATGTCGCACCTGGACACGTATTGGCTGGGCCGGGGGGAGGGGGTGGGCTCTCTGGCTTCGACCACGCCCAGCTCAAACTTGCTGTCTGTCTGGCACTGCGTCTCTGACTCCTTCCGCTGCTGTCAGACAGGGAAACACACGAGCGTTCAGCCCAACGACGGTCAGTGGTAATGAGCGTTCTGTAGCGGGCCTGGCGGGTTCTCCCTCTCACCCGTGCGTGTGCCGTGTGCGGGTGGAAGAACTTGCGGACGATGTAGGTGGTGGCGGCGATGCAGAAGATGATGGTCCCCAAGATCTCCTTCCACCAGGGAAGCAGCAGCACCGGGTCCTTCCTCCTCATCCTCATCCTCGCTCCTCCGGCATCGTCCGGATGCAACACGCTCACCGCCGTGACCTCCCGCCGAGATCGGTACTGAGAACCATACGGGAAGTAGAACCCATTATCTATAGGGGGAGACAGACAGACAGACAGGGAGAGAGACGGATGAGAGAAGTATATTATACATTTGCAATAAGCACGTTCTAAGAAACCCCTCAAACAAGACCAGTTTTGAACGTCTACAGAACAAAAGCAGCTGGTTCTGACCGTGCGGGTACTGCAGTATGGACAGGGCTCCATTGCTATACTCGTCGTGGGAGTACTTGTCGTTGTTGAGACACTTATCAAACTCTTCTGAACCCACCAGCACCGACGTACGAGAGGGAGAGTCTGGAAGAGAAGGACAAAAAGCAGAGCTGTAATCAAGCCCCGCCTGCTGCGTGAGGGTGTGGCCTCTCAGCTCGTGTGCGGTCGGCATCGGAGGCTCACGGATGAGTGGTTTCCATCGGACGGTTGGTGGAGGGATGATGTCACTGCCGGAGCCGTGGCCAACCAGGGCCTTGGCCTTCGACGGGAACTTCTCAGACATCCGGACAGATGACTGCAGATACAGCTGACCCTGAAACATGCCTGTAAGATCACAGACACGGAGGTTCAGGCTTGGACCGGAAACAACGGACGTGAGACACACACTCGCGCGTACAGGAGTGTCTGCGTGCACGACGTACCCAAGTAGACGCTCGACTCTGTGGCTCCTCGCGCCTCCTCCATGAAGTCCTCGTTCTCCTCCTGAGTCTCCTTCTCTTGTTGTGTAGTGTAGGAGGTGTCGTCAAATAAGCTGATGGGCGTCACCTTGCCCCCCCTGACCAACCAGGCCGAGGCGATGGGGGTGCAGAACTACAAGAACAGAGAGGTCAGCCAAGATTTAAGGGTTGGGGTAAGACTTTGAGCTCGTTAGTGTCTGCCAGGTGTGTAAGGTAACGGTGAGCTCACCTGATGCTCCCAGATGAGCTGTCCTCCAACCTCGCTCGTGAAGGCCATGACCTTCCAGTCCGGCACGGACACCTTGATGACCAGGCCGAGGGTGTCGGCCTTGACACGGCCGCCGCCCCCGGGGTTGTGACCACGCCCTTCAGACTCCTCCAGGATCACGCTGGGGGCCTCGTGCCACGCCTCCTTGCTGGCCGCCTCCCCCTCCAAGAAGCTGAACTGTGACTGGGTCTCGGGCACGAACTTCAGCTCAAAGCTTCCCACGCTGAAGTTCCACCTGATGGACAGAGAGGAGGGTCAGAGTGGGCCGGTCCGTTCGGGCACAGCCGGACGCCTCTCACGCCGGTGCCAGCGAGGCCGAGCGAAGGTCAAACGTCAGACTCACTTCTCAAAGCCGCTGCGAGGGGTCACGGCACGGACGGTTTTCTGCGTTCTCTGCAACAAGAGCATGTCCTCGGACTCTTCCTCCTCCTCTTCCTCTCCCCAATGACTGCAGCCCACTGCTGAACAGATGTACTTCAGCTGGAGAGAGAGAGAGAGAGAGAGACAGACAGAGAGAGAGACAGAGAGACAGAGACAGACAGAGACAGACAGAGACAGACAGACAGACAGAGACAGACAGACAGAGACAGACAGACAGAGACAGACAGACAGAGACAGACAGACAGAGACAGACAGAGAGAGACAGACAGAGAGAGACAGACAGAGAGAGAGAGAGAGACAGAGACAGACAGAGAGAGACAGACAGAGAGAGACAGACAGAGAGAGACAGACAGAGAGAGACAGACAGAGAGAGACAGACAGAGAGAGAGAGAGAGACAGATTTAGAAAAAAAATTGTCCATCGGTCAGCTGGAGATGGCGTCATGTGACATGGCCCGGAGGCCCGTAGGCACCTTTCCGCTGTAGGTTCCCAGGCCGTAGGTGGTGAGGGACTTGCCGCCCACCAGTACGGTGTCCTCTCCGACACGGTAGGACGACTCCAGCAGGGACTCCACGCTGAAGGGGACAGACTCCATACTCTCCCGGTCTCTGTTCCACTGGAAGAGCGCGCCGTCCAGAGACGGTATGAACACCTTATTCCCAAAGACCTGAGAAGAAGGGGACAGACTGTAGATACAGCACTTCCACACTGCACATCTAAAACCTCAACACACAACTCACAAATCAAGCTCCAAACTGTACAGGTGTTTTAAAAGGCCCAGCACACATGGTCTCTGAAATAATTAATAAAATGGTGTCTGCATTTTTTTTTTTTTTTTTATGTAGGCCATATGGGTTGTACTTCTAAAAAAAGATACACCAGTAAGAAGAGACCTCTAATGTTCAAAGTTCATGAAACACTACTTCAACAATGATAAAAAATAAAACAATCAATTTCCTTGAGTTGCAAATAATCCCTCACAAGTGGCTGTGGTCATTACGGTGAGTGCTTGAATTCAAAAGTCAAAACATCTCGACTAAAGACAAACACAAAGGCACCAAGACAAACACAATGCTTTGATTCTTCTTATCGCGTGACGTTGCTGTCTGTGTCTACGCTGAGGAGTCCAGCCCCACTGTTCAGCCCGGAGGTAAAACCACAGGGCTAAGTACACACTGACCTGGACCAATCAGGTGTCGGGAGACTGAACCGTATTGGTTTAAGCCGAGTCAGGAGATAAACTACTCATGGCCACGTGTTGCTCAACTCTGTAAAACAACTTCTTTAGAGGCTCATTGCTGTGTTCAAATTTGTATCATTAGACAGAAACAGAGCAGGTATTACAGCTGTGCGATTGCCCAATATGCACGGTTTCTTCTTTACGTAGACTGGTGCGTGAACGCTCACGCGTGCGCACACACAGAAGTGAGATCACCAACTTCCCGGTGTGCTTAATCAGCCTCAGACAATTATTAGCACCAGCAGAAGCCTGAAGCCCTAAGCTATGGGAAACGGAGCAGCCGTGAGGGGCGGAGTCACGGAGATGGTGGGGATGAGGTCATCCATCAATCAAAGCCACAACCAGGACCGATTGCAGTTTAGGGGGTAAGAGGTTTAAACAGTATGTGTGTGTGTGTGTGAATGTGGTGTGTATGTATAGAGTTGATGACTCATCTCTCCCGTAGGAAAGCTTTAATCCACCGTGTGATCCATGCGTATGATCTCCAGATCTACAGGGTCTCCTGCTGCACCATTGGCTTTAAACGTTCTCCACTTAGCTAGAACTTAAGTCATCATACAAATAATCCGTTTACCACAACAACTTTTCCAAAATGTGCTACAAAATGCTTCACTTACAAAATGTTATTGGCAAACGTCTACAACCTTCAATCACAAAGCGGGACCTCTCTGTACAGTCTACAGACACAGTCCGTCATTACTACACAACGTGCTGTAACTCACTACTGCACAGTTCAGTTACAGCTACAGTCACTATTACAGTGTAATGACTCAACACAGCTACCACATCTCTGCTCAATTCACCACTTTTATTTACGTTGTCTTGAGGCTAACCCACCACAAAACGGGACCAGGTCCAATACTGCCACGTGTTCTCCACACAGGACATGTCCTTTGAAGACGTGTATGAAGAACGCAGAATACTTATTAGTCAGTACTTTAGGGGATTTCAGCATTTAGGGGTAAGCAGTCTATCGTTCTGTTAATTGACACTGGCTGGATGGATGAGCTGATTAGATTTTTGTGTTCCGAGTTTGTGAGAACGTGTGGGATCTCCCTCAGGACTCAATAAACCTCCTGAAGAGGACATTGATTCTGATTCCGCTTGGTCGAATCTGACAAATATCATTATATCAATTACAGCACCCCCTCCACACAGACTCACACCAACACAGAGCAACGTCAAATTGAACAGAACCAAACAGCTGGTAGCAAAGCAGCTCACCCGTTCTGCCTGGGGCTTGACGGGCCTAACCAACCGCGACCAACACCTGCACCAAGGGGGCCACACCGAACAGGTGCCGACTCTCACCAGCGCACCCTCCTCCGGCCAAAGTGGACCAGTCCATCTAGACTCTACCTACACACTGCTGTGGCCTTCAGCTCCATGTCCAACACGTAACCGTAGCTCTGAGCAGCTCCGTCATCAAAACAGCTCAAACAGGATCAATAAAGTATAAAATCAATCAACTGTCCAAGCAAGAGAACAGATCCAGTTCACTGTTAACCACTGGCTCATAAGGCACTGGCACTGTTAACCACTGGCTCACACAGATATGATATTATGCATTAGCTTTTGCCCAAGTGAGAGTCTAACTGAAATTGCCATGGTTCAAAACAAAATAACTTAGGATGTTTCCGGACTAGAACCTGCTGTGTCCTCTCCCATAGTAAACTCATCACGACTACTCCAGTGTCAAACAGCCCAAATCACCACCACAATGATGTCACGTCTTTCATCTTTCTTCTGAAACTGGAACAATTGTAATAAGCAATCAAGCACATGAGACACACTCAGGTGTAACATATAAATAAATAATTCCTTCAAATAATTCCTTACGCTATAATACAGCATTTGTGTTTGAGGACATCAGTCCTTGACATTTTAGAAATGTTTTTATTTTATTTAAAATAAATAAATTTAAAAAAACGTCCAAAACAAAAGTTCACCCTGAAGATGAAAGGCAAGGGAGTGTGTGTGTGTGTGTGTCTAGATGACATCACCCCACACATACGGCATTATCTCATCCTCAGATACACACAGCATGACTCACGCCATAACAGTCAGTGGCATTCCTCTCTCTCTCTCTCTCTCTCTCTCTCTCTCTCTCTCTCTCTCTCTCCCTCTCTCTCCCCCTCTCCCTCCCCCTCTCCCTCCCCCTCTCCCTCTCCTCAGCGCTCAACCTTTCTCTTCCCATTCTCTCTCTCTCCCTCCATCATTTCTCCCCCACTCTCTGTTGTGACAGCGCGATTGTGCAGACAATGCTGTTTACCGCTGGCCTCTGTCCTGGTGCCACGCTATAGGTGAGCGCTGCCTGCCTGCACCATAGCGAGGGCCAATCAGACGGCAGAAGCCTTCTCTAATCACCGAGCAGACTGCTGTCTGAGGGACAGCATGGGCCAATCAGAGTGGCTGGTTGCTAGATACCCTGGGGTAATAGAAGTGGGGGAGGGAGCTTGGAGCCAATAGCAGCGGCTCTCTCCACAGCAGTCAGGCATTTGAGGTTACCGCCAAACCAGACGTGGGGTGAGTGTGGGAGTGTATAGAACTAAACAAGAGCTCCAGGTGAAAAAACTATGAACATACACACACGCACACTTGAATTAAGACAAATAAACAGCATGTATCTGCATGCAAACAGTAGCAGTTAATACCAGGAGAAACATATATATGCATATGAAGTGGTTTCAAACTGCAAACTGTAGTCATGTTATGATCTTACGAGTTGTGCTTTGCAATATACGTTTGCCTGTGTGTCTATATGTGTGTCTGTGTACACACACACATGCGCGCGCGCGCGCGCACACACTTACTATGGCGTACAGCTGCCAAAAAGATCTTCCCCTAGGTTACACATCAGTCTCCAGTGAGTACTGCTGTGTGTGTGTGTGTGTGTGTGTGTGTGTGTGTGTGTGTGTGTGTGTGTGTGTGTGTGTGTATCTCTTTCAGCCCCAAATCACTTAGGGCCATGGCCGTCTCTGTTGGGTTTCAAAGAGTTCCTCGCAAACACACAAACACACACATACAAGCAAAGCCTTCAACAATACCAGCTTTTGGTATGATTTTGTATTACAACAATTTTCATTTGTTTTTTTTTGTTTTTTTTTTTTTATGAGCACAATTCAACGACTGGTAGGTGACGTCCCCGTGCTGTATGTGTGATGGACACTACCTCTGGTTTGCTCAGACTGGAGGACACCAGGCAGCCAGAACCCACGTCCAGGTCCCACTGCTTACGTCCGTAGTTCAGAGGGTCCAGAGCAGCGATGCGTCCATCCAGAGTGCTGATGATCACCAGGGTTCTAGAGAGGACCAGAGAGGATCCCAGATCAGCCACACTGCTACATGCAGACAGAATTCATCTTCTATAGAGGGTGTGCTAGTAACAAAAACTATTCCTGTAATATACTACCTAGAACAAGTTATAGGTACATGGTCTGGTGGTTAGGGAACTGGTCTTGTGACCGGAGGGTCGTGGGTTCGATTCCCAGACAGGCCATACCCCAACTGCTCCCCGGGCGCCGGGCTAGGGCTGCCCACCGCTCTGGGCACGTGTGATCCAGAGCCCTCTAGTAATCACTAGTGTGTGTGTGTGTGTGTGTGTTCTAACTGCACAGGTGGGTAAAAAGCGGAGGACAAATTTCGATTGCGGTGGAAAAAAAAAAATCACAATTGATAAAATATGGCACATTTACATTTTTAAATTTTTTTTTTTTTTTTTACAAGCAATGGCAACTTCATTCAAATCTTCTCTCTTATACATGTTGTTAATTTCTCCACAACACAAGTCCTTGTGTGTTTTGGTCTTAAAACAGATGTTGGACATTTGTTGTAAAATATGCAATCACTTGAACACTTGAGTATTTCTTCTAACAAAGTAGTAGTAAAGGTAGTGGCATTGTGTGGTCAGGTGGCATCACCTTATACGAGGTGGCATCACCTTATACGAAACCTCACCCAGCTGCAGTCTCTCCTCACTACCTCGGCCACTTGTGAAACGTAAACCGTGAAACTGTGTGTACGGAGGGAAAAGGCCGCATGGTTGAAGCAGCACCTGTAAAAGCTCGAGAGACGATGATCTAACACATCAATCACGAGCTTCAGATGATCACGAACTTGTCCAGGGTGACCGACTAGATTTGCTTTACAACTTATTACAGATGCAGCAGCTTGTGGCTACAAACCTTCACCAGGACCCAGCATGAGGTCTGAGGGGGAGAGGATGCAGGAGCACTTTGATGTGTTAACTCGTATGGACTGGACATCACACCAGACATGAGCTCTACTGGTTTTAAGGGCAACTCTGTTCCTATGGAATCACTCCATTGCTCCAGGCTAAGACTGTTTGCTATACCTCCTCCAATGGGATACAAGTGTGTAAAACGCTACAGCACATCACTCCTGATTGGCTGATAGTCCCCTCCAAAAATATTTGGACTGATTGGTTGTTGCTAAGCAGTGCGTGTTGTGAGGATGAATGGTGAAGCTGCACTGGCCACACCCCTCTCTAGGCGATTGAGGAAGAGACAGTCTGCTCCAGCTCACAATATATATAGAAGACATATAGAAATACTATATACACACACATTATTAAAAATGTATATAAATCATTTTGAAAATTAATTTTCAAATTAAAATTAATTATAAATTTAAGAAAGATTAAAATTTATTGTAAATACACAGGTGTATAAAGTATGAAAGTTCTTAACTTTATTACTCCCAGTCTGGTTAGTCCAATTATATTTGAATAGAAATTAAATTTTAATACAAAAAAATATGGTTAACTCAGCAACTAAATCTATGTATCAATTATTAGTAACTCATCTCACCCCCCCAAATAGTCTTCTGCAGCACACAGTGCCTAGGCGAGGAAGACCTCAAGAGTGTTTGGTCTGCTGTGGAGTGCTGGGTGTCACAGAAAAGTGCCTCTAATTGTCTTAGTAATGTGTGCCTGAACTCTGATGGGATAGAGAGCTATTTGCCTTCTCTCTGTCAACACGATTAGAGCTTCTAGGCTGTTCAGCAGTCTTTGCAATTTTCTCAGTGGCACAAAAAAGATATTACCCTGAGCACACACACACACACACACCTCTGCTGACCACCTCTGTCTCTCCTACACTCTCACTGTCTTCACACTCAAACTCGAGAGGATCTCACCCCCAAACCTGCCATAAACAAACCTTCCTCAAAGCAAAACACACAAACTCACACAGTATCCGAGGTGTTTAGGCCAATCCCAGGAGCTTATCCCAGCCCACAGCCAGTAAAAACCTAGACGTGCCGCAGCACGTCCAATCAGAATGCGGCAACATGAAAATGCTCAGCCAATGGGGGAACAGGGCTCACTGTAACCATGCAACAGCAAGCAGTTCTCATCATCCCACTGCGAGCGCTCGAGTACTACTGCAACAGACATGCTCACACCACAGTACGGAAACACAGGGGCACACGTGTGCAAGTTGTGGATGTGAAGCCACACCCCTGCAGAGAAGCCGCACACTTCCAAACAGCTCAGAGGGCTGAACTGAGCACTGTTCACGCCATGGGAGACGGGCCGGCTCCCCTGTGAATAAACCCAACCCTAGCAAAACATAAACATGGATCGCAAAGCGCATAAAGAAATATTTGCATAAAATGTAGCACAACCCTAAAACAAACTACACAGAAACATCAAGAAAAACACACACAAAGACAGAAATCAGCCGATATAACCAAAGCTGATCTAACAGGTCTTCCTGACGGTGTGTACACACACACACACACACACACACACACACACACACACACCCACCCACCCACCCCCCCCCCCCCCCCCCCTCTGGGGTATAAGGTGTGCCACTAGTGCATGACATATTGCGCAGAGGGAGGAGCGAACCAGTAAGATTTATTAAGGATGTAGATAAGAACACACGGGAGTCTTTAAACAAGAGACACTTTAAGCAGGAGTTTTACACCAAGCTGCAATCTCCCTATTGAGTGACCGTGAACCCCATCGAGATTACATCCACAACCCAGGATCACAGGCAACAGGATCTTGTGGTCATCAAGACTTTATCCTCATGTATTGATTAAGTGTGTTGATACAAGTGGGTATACATGCCATCTCTTGTTGGGGTTCACATCACGTACAACCACACCCAAACTAGGAGCAATCACTATATCACACACACACACACACACACACACTTTGCAGTACATGCAAACACATTCATTTGTGCTCAATAACACCAGAACACCTCTATTATGCTTCAAGACCAGGTTGTGACATCCTAAATCAACCGGTCAATATGATCCATTACTACACGAGGTGTCATGAGCACCACCTCACACGGAGACTAGCTGGGAGACGTGTGGACACCAGTCCCCTAAATCTACAGCTTCTTGCATGACCATCAACACGTCCCCCCTGGTCCACATCTCTCCAGCATGCGCTCACGTTGCCTCTCCGTCGTGCAGCTCGCGAGCGGCGAAATCAAAACTCCGTGGCATGGCGCTCCACTCCTCTGATTGGTCAAGCCCTGGCCTTGATCTGGGTGGCTGATTTGTTGTTGCTAAGCAGTGAGGAACCAAACTACACAGGGGGGTGTGTGTGTGCGGCGCTGGGTCCTAGAGCCCTTCATCTCCCCCGTCGCAATGCCTCTCCCTCACTTTCTCCACAGCTCCGCTCAACTCTCTCTCCCTCTCTCCCTCTCTCTTCCGTCCTCCCCACCTTTCTCCTGCTCTCCACCCACTACTGCACTGCACCAGGGTGCGTCCACCGCAGCCAGCAAAGTCACGGCCAAGCCAAAAGAATCGATAAACAAATACGGCAACTTTGAACCGAGTAACGAAACATGGCGAGATCGACCTGTCGGCCCAGCAGGGAGCCATCCTAGCAGGCAGAGTAACACAGAGTAACAGTGAGTAACAACACTCCTCAAACAGGGCAGGAGAGGCCGATTAGCCAGACCCCAATTTAGAACATGAATTAAAGATATATTAAAAAGGAACAGAATATGGCCCAGGAAAGCCATTTTCCATATACATGCAGTGTTTCCGTCCCAACAAGACGCACAGCAACAGTAAAGTGACAGAAATGAACAAGAAAAGTTCACGGCGTAACGGTGGATGTAATGATTATAAAATGGCTTCCCCTCTGAAGCTTCTACAACAAAAGTGACAAACTAGAGTTACTAAACCATCAGAGAGATGAAAGATAATCCACATTATGCAGAACAAAACAAGCATATGAACTATACAGTCCCCCTCATAGTCCACACACCAGTCTCTACACACCTCAGCCCGTCCAACAACCCCCCCCCATCCCCCCACCCCGTCCACACACCTCTAGTCCCCCCCACCCTATCCACACACACACACACACACACACACACACACACACACACACACACACACACACACACACACACACACACACACACACACACACACACACACACACACACAGTCTCTCCCTCTGCACCCAACTCAAATTCTGAGCACTTTCTCTTTCCATCCTTCTAATTGGCCAACAAGTTTCCCAGCTCGAGGCTTCTGATTGGCTGTTGCTAAGCAGTAGGCAGTTGGAGCTAGACGTCTACTCTGGTTTGTGCCAGGCAGGCAGAACAGAGAACCGTAACAGCAAGTCGTGTGTGTGTGTGTGTGTGTCAGATAGGGCACCTCGAGCAGCGTTACTTCTACAAAAGGTCTCTCTGGATCTCTGCTGGTCCAAAAATACACACAACCAGGCCAAGACTCGCTGTGTGGGATCACTCAGGGTCGGGTAGGAGCGCCGTTTCAAGCACACATAAACAAAAGCAATTCACTTCAGACACGCGTGTCCCAAAACTACTCATCATAACAGCTATCAGCAGCTCACTACGGAGCAGGTCTTAATAAGACTTCACAAACCGTGACTAGTTATCCGTCTCAAACAGACTTTGGTTGTTTCTTGGTGAGAGTTTGAGCTGGGAGTTGTGCACTATGAAACAGCTCATTTATTTGTTGCTAATACACACCTGACATTTTGTGTTTGACTTGGCAACACACTGCCACAGTCCGACATGGTCACAAGGTCGGGGTTTTCTCTCAACTCAATACAGCTTTCAAAGTTAATAAAGAAAAATTAAAAACTGCTGCTTATCCTGAACAGTGCATTATAAATTAACACATTTTGTTCCTCATCAATGTGTTTATTCTTTATACTTTTCTTAATTCTTTGTTGGTACTGACTGCATCTCATGACAACAGAGACAAACTCTTTCTAAAAAGGTTTTACAAATACAACCACAGGCAGAGTCTATAGGAGTTGTAGAGCGTTAGTGGGTTAAAACAACGGCATTTAAAACGTTACATACATGATGTCTTATTGAACAACCTTGCCAGGCTTGTTGACTTTGTCTTTGACCTAACATGGCAAACCTCACACAAGGGAAATTAGCTCCTGGTTTTCTTTTCTCCCCTTATGATTGATCTTTCTGCCAGTGGGCTCTGTAAACTCAACAAGGGTACCAATCTGAGTGGTTGGTTCTTCATCACAAAGCGCACTCCTACTATTTTTGCTTGTGCGGTGTCGTATCTGAAAGTCTCTCGGGTTCCTGGGTTAGGCTCCCGCTTGCCAGTCAGCTAGGCTGTGCATCACAGAAAAGTGTCCCTGGAGAAAACCATCCCCCAGTAAAGCTGTTCCATGTCTAGGGGAGGGCCTGGGGGTGTTGATTAACATCAGAGTTCCTAGGAACCGCACACAATAGGTTGGTACCAGTTTCTCCATGTGTTTGTGCCCATAGACACAGTCACGTCAGCTGAAAACATCAGGGCAACCTTGGCATGCCCATTCCTGCATTTTGTCATGTACAATGACATTTCCCGGAAATGCCAAAAAAATTAAAAAAAGTTACTAGTATTACTCGCATGTACCTGCACAGAGGTGGGAGTGTGTAGCGTGTGTGAGATTTTGGCAGCACAGGTGTGTGAAGGCAGCACTCACCCCTGTTGAGATAGTAAGCTAGCAGATCGTTATTAGAAACACACAAAACACTGTGTCCTTCAGGAGTTTGTGAGAGCACAGTGAGTGCAGGTGATTCAATGGCACCATCAACCCCAGCTAAGTCATGTACACACACTCCATTAACTCCCTTAATTTAAATTACATTCATAAAAGCACTGCCACTAATATTCACTGCTGTATGCTGTAGTCTTATACCTGTGTAATAATCGACTCGTGAGTCAGGGCTGACTGCAATTTTCTAGGCGTTAAATGTAAATTTTTATAGCTACAATGTTAGTATGAGAATGATCATTGCTGTAGTTTAAAACACACACGTTCTCAGCAACATCATATAAATAATGTAAATGAACAAGCAGACAGCTGACTGCAGGGAGCCTCCATGTGACGAAACATTCAACGGTCAAACGGGCCCGAGAAGCACGTTACCTCCAGCACACAGGAATGTTGTTGCTTCTTAAGTTTAAATCAGGAAAACAACCATATAGTCTGACCTGGAGCCCAGAACCTCCTCCCATACCCCAGATTTGACATCACAGCTGGGCAGGTGTGATGTTCACGGAGACGTGCACACGTTTGAAAAAGTGTGGCAAATAAAGCCCATAACGTCACAGACCTGCTCAAATAAGCACAGCTTTTCTTACAAATCTCAAAATTTGTCATGTCTTTATGATGTACAAACTGCACTACACGCATTTTGCACCAAGTATTTTTTATATTCTGTGACTATTTAAAACATCCCTTCACAGCTGAACTTGGCACCCGTGTTTCACCATTCAACGGTTGTGTGTGCCGTGTGCAGAGGAGACAGCGGGTCCAGTTTACAGGCCCTCGAACATGATTGGTTGAGATAATCAAAAATATCAATAATTATCCATCACTGCAATACTGGTCCCAAAACATTAGGGCTCAAACAGATCATTAGTTATTGAATAACTGTACATTCCAATGAACTAGAGCATTTATTAATGTTCACACACACACACACACACACACACACACACACACACACACACACTTATGTCTTATATAATGCACGTTACATTTTCAACACGTCAAATTAAGACTTTTAATTGTCTTTTAAAAAGTCTCTTTTTAAAAGGAATTTCAAAATTGAAATGTGAAGCAATAACATTTTCCCCAATGTGATGGTGTCCATATCGCACAGCCCCCAAATTCAACCTGCCCCCCCCCCCCCCCCCCCCCCCCCCCCCCGCATCTGTGTGAGCTGGTCTGGTGTCTCAGCAGGGGACTCATGCAGGAATACATGATATCCAACATAAGCTGAAGGAGAAAGCCTCTATAAATCTCACTGGTATTTAACAGAGCACATGAGGAGATGTTCGCCCACAAAACACTTTAAAATATGCAATACATCAAATTAAGGATGTCACAGTAAATATTTAAATTAGGATACATTTTAAATTGCTAAATGATCCATAGGAAATGCTACAAGAGGGTATATGTATGTACATTTTAAAAAGACTGACTTTTCCCCAAGTTAACTTATTAGGTTTTATACTGTGACGTGTTGGTCTTTTGGCCACCAGCTGCACATCAAACTGGAAATAATAAATAATAATTAAGGTTTTAGACAACACATCCATGTTTGGACCTGGTCTTGTTTGTCAAAATGCTAAAATTACCCAGACATCAATATGGAATTGCACTAGAAAAGCACTGATGAGACTTTTTCTAGCCAGATAATTGCTTCGTCACGCTATTATTTGCCAAGCAAATCGTATCGTATTTTTCACCAGCCTTAAAATGTTAGTTGTAGATTCTTTGCTACATCATCAAGTCTGTATTAGTTTTCCAGCCACAGTTAATGTTGACGGAACTGGTTAAACACGGTTCCTTAAGTGGGAGGGACCCGCCTGATGCACACTGCTCTTGATGTCTGCCTTTTAATACACGTGTGCTTCACTGAACAGGAACCAACCCACAACAAAAGGAATTTCACTACCAGGACTCAAATATTCTAATTGAAACCCGTGCTAGGAGCACAATTTTGCAGACAGAAACCGTATTGTGCCCTCCTACTGGGTGAGTGCTGGTATTCAGTCCAGGCACAGTATGTACTGAACATCAAACCCACTGTACCCTACTATACTCCACATCATAGCCTGCAAATAACACCACAAGAGGAAACAGGAATTTCAGAGCTAACTATTGACACCTCCATGAAGCCATTTCATGAATAGGACTTCTTGACGGACTTCGTCTAAACAGACTTCATTAAACTTTCTTTGATTTTATGGGCAGGAATTCTAGTTACTCTTAAGAACAGATTATGCTTAGTCACCATAACCGGAGGGACAGAAGGACACTGCAGGATCTACACTACCTAGAGGCCCTTTCACTTTTTCCAGATTTGGATTCAGGGTGGGGCTCAGACCACTTTGATGCAAGGTTTAATTACAGTGTCATGCAGTTAGAAAGTTCTAAAATTAAAACCCAAGTTCAAACAGAGATCCGGACAGCTGATTAACCTTAAATACGCTGAATGATCGAAGTCCTGTTGCTAGATACATGTTACAGTTTATTTATATCCTGAGATTTAGCATGCAAGACTTGTTTGGCTGTGACTACATAGATGTATCTAACCATCAACACTAAATAAATTCTACCTGTGCATCACTAAACTTGTGCAACGTCCACAATATTAAACAATTAACTAAATCGATTTAAGGAGATTTCTTACAGTCAGCAGGCTTTCATTTAATACTGCAATGTTCCTTAAATTCAGTACCTTGCGTGCAATGCCCAGACACCTATGAAAACGTTATTCCTGATCACCTTAATTATTCTTACCAATGAGAATGGTTGTGTGCCAACTTGTGAGGATCTGGTTACTCGTGATAAAGAGTTAATGAATGTCTAATAAACGCTCAAGAATGACATAACACGGCTAACTCTATAGGTCACAGCCTCATGCACATAATCCAGTTAGGATCCCCAACAACAGAAAACATCTTTAAAGCCCATCAGTCCACCAGCTTGCTCAACTATACAGGGCAAAACAAAATTAACTACCTAGACAACGTTACCATAAGATTCAGATACCCAAACATATGCATGTTAGTGACCTAGTTAGTCTAGCTGACAGGGTTCCTGTGGTTCTTGTATGCAAGAAAAATTTCAGATCTGATCTGATAAAGTATTGTCATCATTATCATCAGTTACAGCTAGCTCATCTTAACTGGGTTACTGTGGTTCTGTCAGTCACAGCTAGCTCATCTTAACTGGGTTATTGTGGTTCTGTCAGTTACAGCTAGCTCGTCTTAACTGGGTTACTGTGGTTCTGTCAGTCACAGCTAGCTCATCTTAACTGGTTTACTGTGGTTCTGTCAGTTACAGCTAGCTCATCTTAACTGGGTTACTGTGGTTCTGTCAGTTACAGCTAGCTCATCTTAACTGGTTTACTGTGGTTCTGTCAGTCGCAGCTAGCTCATCTTAACTGGGTTACTGTGGTTCTGTCAGTTACAGCTAGCTCGTCTTAACTGGGTTATTGTGGTTCTGTCAGTCACAGCTAGCTCATCTTAACTGGGTTACTGTGGTTCTGTCAGTTACAGCTAGCTCATCTTAACTGGGTTATTGTGGTTCTGTCAGTCACAGCTAGCTCATCTTAACTGGGTTACTGTGGTTCTGTCAGTTACAGCTAGCTCATCTTAACTGGGTTACTGTGGTTCTGTCAGTCACAGCTAGCTCGTCTTAACTGGGTTACTGTGGTTCTGTCAGTCGCAGCTAGCTCATCTTAACTGGGTTACTGTGGTTCTGTCAGTCACAGCTAGCTCATCTTAACTGGGTTACTGTGGTTCTGTCAGTTACAGCTAGCTCATCTTAACTGGGTTACTGTGGTTCACAGCTAGCTCGTCTTAACTGGGTTACTGTGGTTCTGACAGTCACAGCTAGCTCGTCTTAACTGGGTTACTGTGGTTCTGTCAGTCACAGCTAGCTCATCTTAACTGGGTTACTGTGGTTCTGTCAGTCACAGCTAGCTCATCTTAACTGGGTTACTGTGGTTCTGTCAGTTACAGCTAGCTCATCTTAACTGGGTTACTGTGGTTCTGTCAGTCACAGCTAGCTCATCTTAACTGGGTTACTGTGGTTCTGTCAGTTACAGGTAGCTCGTCTTAACTGGGTTATTGTGGTTCTGACAGTTACAGCTAGCTCATCTTAACTGGGTTACTGTGGTTCTGTCAGTCACAGCTAGCTCATCTTAACTGGGTTACTGTGGTTCTGTCAGTTACAGCTAGCTCATCTTAACTGGGTTACTGTGGTTCTGTCAGTCACAGCTAGCTCATCTTAACTGGGTTACTGTGGTTCTGTCAGTTACAGCTAGCTCATCTTAACTGGGTTACTGTGGTTCTGTCAGTTACAGCTAGCTCATCTTATCTGGGTTATTGTGGTTCTGACAGTTACAGCTAGCTCATCTTAACTGGGTTACTGTGGTTCTGTCAGTTACAGCTAGCTCATCTTATCTGGGTTATTGTGGTTCTGTCAGTTACAGCTAGCTCATCTTAACTGGGTTATTGTGGTTCTGACAGTTACAGCTAGCTCATCTTAACTGGGTTACTGTGGTTCTGTCAGTTACAGCTAGCTCATCTTAACTGGGTTATTGTGGTTCTGCTTGCTAACTTCAAACTTCCAGGAAGTTCAGCGCGGTTTGTTTACACCCCGCGTCTGGCGAATCACGGCAAAACACGAAACAAAAGTCCACGGGGACCCTCACGGACTCGGTGGGTTTACCGTCCGTTAACGTCGCCGTCCGCGCGCGGCTCCTCGCGCTCGCCGCTCGCGCCGCTCTCGTCGTCCTCCACCGTCACGTCGCCCGAGCCGCGCGCGCCGACGCTCTCCAGCCCGCGCGCCATGACGCCCGCCGCATCCCCCGCCGGCGCGGACGCCCGTGTCGGTGCCGTCTCGAGGTCCCTGGCGGAGACGGAGCCCGCCTGCGAGATCCCGGTCACGACCCTGAAGACCAGCAGCAGCAGCAGCAGCAGCGCCAGGGAGATGCCCGCGTCTCCGAACCGAAGCCCCCTTTCCATCGGGACCAGTGGCACATTTAGTGGACAGGCGACCCCACACCGAAATGTGAAGTTAATCTAAAAACATCCCCCCCAAAAAGTCTCTTTTTATTACTGCACAAAAACAAAAAAAAACCCTCGCACGCCTCGCATCAACTTCCAGCTCCCTTATCCTGCGCGTAAAACACGAGAAGTGCGCGGAGCCCCCATCTTATCGCTTTTATAGCCGACGTCAGCGCGGCTCCGCCCACCCGGCACGCGCGCGTTCGACGCGCCGCTCGCGCCCGCTCGTCCACTCAGCGGCGTTCGATTGCGCCGTGCGAGTGCCAGTCTGCGGACGGACCCGCCTACCACGCGCAAGAGCGAGACCTCATTGGCTGCAGGCCCCGTCAGTCACGCCCCCCCCCCCCTCCACCCACCCGAGGAAGCGTTGAGGCAGGACGGGGTTTTAAAAGGAGGATCCACCGACCTGGACACAAACACGGAGATGGAAACAGCAACGTGGCCTTCACAAGTTCTCACTTCCTTTTCCGGCCCATTGAAACGTAATGGAGTTGAAACTATAAAACTATGTAAAATTATACACACGATCTGACTGGTAAAAACAGCGATAAAGTTGCTCACTGAGAATAAGGTTTTTAAAGTCTAAATCTGCCACGTAATTTTACAAAATACTAGCGATAATTGACCGGATTGATAAAGTCACACAATAAAATTAATGGATTTATAACCAATACAACATGTTTTTGTCTTATTCAGGCATTGTAGACGTGGTGTTATCATCCATGTTACATTTTACTCCCAACATACGGCATAAATCTGACAATTTTAATATGCCCCAGGACGTCCTTTTGTTAGGAGATATGCTGCCCCCTTGTGGGGAGAATCGGGTAGAATAAAAAAACGAATAAATAAAATCAAATCCTGTCAATAATTAAGCGCTGGTAATGATGGCGAACATTTATATAATGATACCACAGCGAGAGTTTTGAGGATGTCTGGTCATTTTTAATATAGTATTAGTTTTCGGTACAGAGCACATCATGTGATTTCTGATACATGTTCGATAACCAAAACACCAGTGTCACAGTACTACTGGTAAAATAAAAATAAATAAAAAAACCCTTCAACATTAAGCTGGTGTGTCCTACATTATCCAGAATTCACAGTGACTTTCCCAATTAGATAATATACAGGCAAGTGTATCTACTTTAAGGCCTGGTGACTTGAACTCTACTCAGTACTTCATCAAATCCCTGTTGTACATGTTGCCACAGGCACACAGATGAGTTTAGACAAAATTGGCAATGTTATCCCCATTCAACTGTTCAAGCTAACGCTCCAGTACCATGTTTCAGGATAAAGATCATCACAGATCATTCAGCAGCTCTGTCAGCTAAAGCAATGTGTGGACCACGATCACCCCTCAGAGGAGGGTTGGAATTACTGGAGGGAAAACGAAAACTGCAGTAAAACGCTCAATTTAGTCACCGACAAAATCACCAACCACCAAGTAGGATTACAAACTGTAAAAAATGTCTGAAATTAAGAGATTACATTTACAAAAATATATGTCTAGATTAATTTGATACCAATCAACATTTTTTCTCAGATTACAACACAACTAGAGGTACAACTGTAATTAACTCAAATTAAACTTAATTAACTCAAATTAAACTTAATGCAAACATGTAGATATAGCATCAGTACCGTTAATAAAAATGGCATTTGTCCTGTACCAAAAAATGGTATCAGCACACCTGCAAACTGTTTTTACCTGTATCGATTCTTCATTAAAGAAAATCTCTCATGTTTTTGGTAATAAAAAAATCCCCACAGCATGAGTGAGTTTTCAAAAGAAGGCAACAGCTCAAAACAAGTTGAAAGATGATACAGAACAAAAATGAAACGAGTCACTGGATGATTTAAGTGTGTTTGTGTATATCGGTGATAACACATGAATTTGTAGAAAATCACAAGGCAAACGGCCAAAGTCTGTTTCACCAGACACGACGTAGATGCAGCCCCAAGCTCAAAGACATGAATAATTACAGCAGAGTAATTGAGCTCCACACCGATCTGATCCCCGTCTGGAGAAGCAGGTCATGTTGAGGCTGCACTGGTTCCCACAGGACGGAGGCCATGCTGTCTTAGCAGCTTAAGATTCAAACAGCACGTAATGCCATAGTGGAACACAACAACAACAACAACAAATGTGGGGATGTGAAATAACCTCGGTGAAGGATGGATGGGTAACTCGGCACAGACAGCTCTGTAAGATTACAGGGTGTGTTGAATGGTCAGGCCCCTCCTGCTACAGTAGCACACGCCCAGTGACCACCACACTGACCCTAGAGGCATCGTGGTGGTAGGAGCCTTTCACCTTTAACTGACGGGAGCATCTCTGGTCTTCACGCTGCCGTCTTCCATGCCAAAGTAAACTCGCTCGGCCATGTTCACAAACAGACCCGTCTCCAACACCCCTGGAGAGAAGAAGGCGGAGTCTCTGTATGCAGGGAGGAACGACCATCGTGTGTATACAGGGGGGCTCACGTACACACTCACCTGGGATCATCTTGATGGCTGTGTTGACCTCTTTCCAATTCTGGGCATGTTCGAACTTCCAGTCCAGGATGAAGTTGCTGTTGTCAGTCACCACAGGGCCCTGATGTGGAACACGCACACAGGTGGACGTTAGTAGAAACTCAGGGTGTTGTAACATAACTGTAGTACCTCCACATTGACAGAATCCTAGTATTATGAAAGATGGATACCACCACTGTCTCCAGAAGAAAAGATGAAAGGTAAAAACACATCTTTGAACTGCCATGACAAACTCAAGGTCAGACTACTGACTATGTGAAGGAACCCCATAAAAACTATGGAGTCTATGAGGGGGAATTCCTTAACAACTGAGGTAGAACAGTTGTAGCTGTGTGTCATGCGGGGCTGACAGCCACAGGGTCACAGCTTTAGGGTCGCCCACAGCTTTGGGGCCGCCCACAGCTTTAGGGCCGCCCACAGCTTTAGGGTCGCCTACAGCTTTAGGGTCGCCTACAGCTGACCTTTTTCCTAGTAGGCTGCCAGACAGACCGAGATCCTACACAGTCTGCAGAAAAACAAACAAACGCCTTTTGCTGAAAAGTGCGTTTACGAAAAGCCAGTTCCAAACCTCACCTAGCAGCTTGTGTTCTTTTGTTTTGAAAATAAAAGTGGTTCCTGCCTGCAGCACCGTGTGTAAGTACTCCACATTACAGCCAAGAACGGTCAGCAGTCCACTCACTATGGGGAAGGAGGCCTTAAAAACAACCCCATCAAAGACAAAACAACTATCCTTTGGCCTTCACTCTATGGCTTTAGATTCTGTAAGACAAATCTTACCAGTGGGAGCGATTTATGTGCTAAAATGCCACACGGGAAGTGGAATGATATTCAGTTTTTCGATTTTCAACGCTGGACCATAAGCAGTAACTCTCTCTAGAGGTTTCAAGGTTTTGGTCTTGGGTCGACCTACATCAGTGGGGTTTGGTCCATATCTCTCAGCTTTAAAGCCGCACAGAGAAGACCAAGATCAAACATCCTGGTCTTTATTTCCGGCTGCTCTCCTCAACCGGCCTCACCGCTTTACTGACGGCCATCCGCAGCACGACTTCGCCTCCAAAGCGGTGTGTGATGGCGCGGGAGACGGGCACGTAGGCCATGGGGATCACCTCCACCGGCACACCCTTCTTCCACTGCTGACCCAGCTCATCCGAGTCCTTCCTGTCCACACGATAAAAGACAGGACCCGCCGTGAGCCGTCACCACACAACACTGATCTAGAAGGGCAGAAGGCCTCAGGTCGATGGATCAGCATGCCAAACACTTGCTCACCTGTAGTCAGCAATGACAATGAAGTGTTTGGCACAGCCAGCTACAATTTTCTCCTGTGTCAAACATCCTCTATAGGGTGAGGAAGAGGAGGTTAAAAAAACCCATATTAAACATATGATAAAGTGATTGGATACTTCCCATACTAGATCACAGAATGTCAAAACAACAAAAAGTTAGCATGCAATTTAAATTGAGCAGCACTGACCAATGAACAGTCAAGCGTCTTACCCGCCTCCTTTAATGAGGGTGAGTGAGGAGTCAACTTCATCAGCTCCATCAATCGCTACGTCCAGCTAAGAGACACACGCACACACACAACAAAAGGTCTTGATATGCACAGGATAAACTCTAGCAGTGTTTGGAAGCAGGCTGGCATACGGAGGGGAAACTAGCACACAGCACAGGGAAACAAAAGTGAGGAAACAAATTTTAAATGGTTAAAGTTCGAATGAAGGCTTCTCTTTTCTCCCATTTCTGATGAACTTTCACCACAACATGGAGCTGAATGTTAGTCCAAGAATCAGTTCTGCCAAGATGAACAACTTTTTGTATGGGTGTTTCTTTACCTCTGTATTCACTGGTGTCAACATCCCATAATACAACACGCCAAACACACGCACACACATTCTACAACTTTTTCAATGGTTGAAAGAGACATGTGAAATTATTTCACAAGTTATTCCACAAGAGCCTGAAAAGGGCACATATGGAAAGAACTTCAATGCAGAAAGAACAAACCATAACCCTTACCTCCGGGTGTCGGTCCAGATCAGACAGACAGAGACCGTGCTGCAGAATCAGCTGACGGGCCTGAAGAACAGAAACCAGTCTCACTAGTTACATCAGTGACACCTGCGTTCGATCAAAGTGCCTCCATATACACTCACCTGGAAAGATGTGGGCACACAAACAACACCGAGCTTCTCCTGCTTCACCCTCTCAGCTGCAGTGTAAAAAAAGTGTAAAAAAACTATTTTACGAAGGGTAAAGAGACAAGGAACAACATGGTGTGTCTGGCATATTTACGTAAATGCGACAAACCATACCAAGTCTGTCCACAGCGTACACTATAGTGGAGCCACTACCCACTCCAACCACGTGGTTGTTCTGTGGAAGAGAAGAGCAGTATTAAAAGTCATGCAAATTCTGGGCTGTTGTGATTTTTTTTTTTATGTATCGTCACCCACCCATTCACAGATGTGGCTAGATATGTTTTTATCTCTCGGAGTAATGCAAGGGGAAATTTCAAAATACTCCAGTAACTTAAGAGGATTCGACATTAATAGTTAATAGTCAATAGTTAATGAACTAAAAGTGATTGAAGTTGAGTAACTACGCGCCAAACAAACAAATCAATATTTAAACAGAAGGAAGTAAAACACACGAGACCTCCACGTGCGCCCTCCACGTGTGTTTGCACTGAGAGTTGCGCAAGTCTGATATGACCATTAGATGGAGGTTAGGCAGCTTTACAAGACAAATCAGGCACTAAACAGCCGAATACTGTAACGGTGAGCGTGCAGCACTGCAGTAAGAGCCACCATCATCATCATCATCATCATCACCACCACCACCATCATCATCACCCCCCCGCACCCTCACCTGTATGTGTGTGTTCACGGCGGCGTACGCCGCGCGCCTCTTCGCTTCCTCCGCCATCTCTGCGCCGCGGTAGTAGCTCGCGCGGGGCTGAAACACGCGCTTCCCGTTCCGTGATCCCGCGGAGCGCGAGCGGCGACGTCCGGGCAGCGGGGAGAAGAACCGCGCGTGCACGGCGCGCGCAGCCCACCTCCGCAATGTCGCCGCGCAGCAGGCGGGCGGTGAAAACATGCACGCGCGGCTAACGGCACCGAGCGCGTGTTTACTTATCGTACGTTAAAAAGACGACATTTTTGTTAAAGTCCAAAACAATGGTGTCTGTTTATTAAATCTGCTCAGGCTACGCTCGAGTTGTAAACAATACGCCAGCGCCGATGTCGTGTTTGATAGACGTGTGGTTAAGGCAATAGGAGTGAGTGGGCGGAGTGAGTGGGCGGGCTGTTGTTATCGTCCACGCCCACCGTCGCCACTAGAGGGCGCAGGTACCCAGCCGCGGTCAGTATGCCATGATGTCTACATTCGGTTCCGAAAAACCACCTAAACTTAGTGACTTTGCCTTCTGACCATTATCTATTATTTAGAGAATATACCTAAAAATAGTAAGTAGTTAATGAGTAAATGTTATTTCTTTCCAATATTTTAGGGAATCAAAAAAATGAATGGAAAAGAAACTGGGGATACATTAGCTACCATTACTAGTTAATACAATTTAAAACAACAGACAAGTATCAATATAACTCTTTATTTGGCAACCAGCTTGAAATGACCTAGTTTTCAGTGTATAGCATTACTCTTTTAAAATCACACAGTCCTTCTGATAAACATTTATCTTTTTTTTTACATATTGCAGTTTACAAATTTAGCTTATCTGCTTGACAAAATTATTTTGACAATGAATTTGTATGTTATATAAAAATCTACACATTATACATTCATTATTTAGAAGAAGAAAAGGTTTTTTAAAACAATATTAAACCAGCACAGAACATAACTGTCAACATATCCAATCCAGGTAAGAGGAATAACAAAATAAAGTTGAATACTTCAATATTACAGTCAAATATCGAGAGAGAAGTCCAATGACATACATGGAGCTCTTTTTTACACCAGAGGACACAGGTCCAGAACTAGTATACTATGATACTGTCACAGTCTCAGAGAAGATGGAGAGGAAAGAGAGAATTTGAAATGTTGTTCAGAAAGTAGTGTGGGATGTTTAAGAAACTGACTAATTGACTAAAACAACATCAATAAATAACAAAAATCCATCTTGGACACACCTCTCTCTCGCATCATCTTAAAGCTTAGGAAGAGATCATTCTAATAGCAAACCTCTTTTGTACTTTGCGTTCTCTTTGTGAATGAGAGACATGCTACATGTTCTCTTCAGTCACGTGCTGGTGGCCACTCCTATCAACAGATTCATATTTATATTTGTATGTCCATGGTTCATCAACATTTCCTTTCTCTGTTCAACTCACTGCTTTAACTGTGGGATTCAAGTTGCATTTCTAGAGTACCGCAGCACTGCAGGGTTGGGGTCACTCTGCCCTGGTTTAAAACTGAGCACAACCTTTGGCGATTAAATGATGAATTTATTCAGGTTTATTAAAGCAGACTAACTAAAGCAGACTAACTGCAGTACTGCGGTCCTCCAGGAATGCGGCTTACCTCTCTCTCTTTCTCTCTTTCTTTCTCTCTCTCTCTTTCGGCTCTGCCTTTTCTTCTCTCCCTCTACCTCACCCCCCCCCTCATCCCCTTTCAGTGTTAGGAACGTGGGATGCACTGAGAGGTTAACATGGGGACTTCAGGACGAATACACTGTGTATGACTCAGTAAGACTGGAAAAGTCTTGATAAAAGTCACTGACATGAAATCTTAACCTATGTGCTATTAAAATGTTTCTAGAGTAAAACAGTCAGTGACTAAGATGCAATGCAAGTTTTAGAGCACTTAAATGTCTATATTGCTGTAACAAATCAGGAGAGATCTGATGATCTGGTGTCCAGTCTTGATGCTTATAACATAAAGACTGAGGGTCTGAGTAAAACATACAAAAACCAGCTTGCCAGAGAATTTCTAATTTGGACTTTTTAAATGCCTTAACTATCTTTAACTGTAAAAGTTTTGGTGTCTTATAAAAGCCATGCTTTATTCATTACGGCCATATACTGTGTAAGTAGGGCCAGAACTGAGCGTGTGTGAGCAAGCATGCTAGCCTGGGTTTATAATTTCATGCCTATACATATTTGAGTGTGTGTGTGTGTGTGTGTTTACGATCATGTTTATATGTATTCTGAGAACAGAGACAGTTGTGACATTCTGCAATGTGCAAAGCTTAAATTGTAACATTTCCTTCTGCAGTGAGTAAGGGCTTTAGGGTGTGAGACTGGCTCTCTTTGCCTTGAATCTGGACATGACATGACACCCTTTCCCTGAAGCATCAGCACTACAACATTACATTCACATGTCACCATGTATCCAATCAAGAAATAGATCAACTTCAAAAGAAATCTCTCCCATAGAAATATCTAAAATATTCATATTCTATAACACTGTATTGCTATGAGACACAGTATTACACAGGGTGCATGTATTATTTTGGTCGGTGCTGACTTCATCAGTATCAATGATATGCACCACAATGCACTGGAATGTCTATGATACACAGTTTGATTTCACTTGTTGAATGACTGAACAGGAACAGGAGATGCACCACGGATCAGCTAGATTTCAAATGTGTAAGTGGTCACCATCACAGAGGTATTGCTACAGATAGATTCATTTCACTCTCTTGTTCAGTGACCTTTTTTGTGTGATATCAGAAATACAGTGAGAACACAGTGAGAACAGCTGATCCATCATTCCCCTCTCGTACTGTCAGTCAGAGTTGTGATTCAACAATGTGACCGTGTAACTGCGTGCGAATATGTATTTATGCGTGTGATGGTTTAAGAAAACCAGTGAGTGGTCAACTGAATGATGCACGGATACATCAAAACTAACCAAAGTTATAAGCTTTGGCACAGGAAAACCATGAGAAGCAGTGACTGACTGAGATCACATCAAGCAGTCAGTCCGAAATACGGCCTGCCTTTAATATTCACATCTCTCTCTCTCTCTCTCTCTCTCTCTCTCTCTCTTTCATTCTCTCATTTCTTTCTGTCTGTTTCAGTGCTTCATCAGAATGCAACACTAGAATCAGTCTGTTTTTTCCTCCCAGAGTTTTGCATGTCTGAACTACATTTCCCAGAGTCCTTTTCTTGGAGGTGCGACGTGCGTTTACATGTGCTGGGCGTCCATGATGTCCAGGTATTTGGCCTCAATGATCCTGGGCAGCAGACAGTTCCTGAAGCGATGAGAGTGCAGTTATAAACACTGACAGACAGCAGCCAACAAGACAGACAGGCTGGACCGTTAGCCCAGATCAGTGTGTGTAGGGTCGCAGACCACAAATTCATCCCAGCAGACGATGGATGTTCACATACGAGAGAACACAGTCCACATTTTGGCCTGTGTCACTCGCAGTGCAAAGCAATGCACACTGCCAATTTAAACATGATGGCGGCATTAGCAGTGCACAAAC